>NC_057794.1:145624499-145687305 GCF_018294505.1 Triticum aestivum | reverse complement strand
GTTGTTGTTGTCGTTGTCGTTGTCGTTGTCATTGTCGTTGTCGTTGTCGTTGTCGTTGTTGTTGTCGTTGTCGGAGTAATGGGCCATGGGTAGGCCAACCCGAGCACCATAACCTTTCAAGACATCGGGGCAGGCTGCACCCCTCAAGACCACTGGGCGAAGAGCCGCCTCCTAGGGAGTCTACGGCAAGGCGGCTGACTGCCCGCTCACGGCCGAGTCCCGCCGGTGACTCCAACAAATCGTGACCTCATTAAAGGGGACGGGGCAGGGGCATGGCTACAATGAAGCCCACTCCCCGCCCCTTACCAAGGGCAGGCATGGCTACAGCATGCCGTACTTGGGAAGATCTCCCTGCGGCGTGGCACTGTTGCCCGGCCGGCCCTGACATCAGCACCACTGCATCGGGTCCTGCGCCCACGATGGCTTGTCTGTATGGCCTGGAGGCAGCGGGGCCCACCAGGCAGCGAGACCTCGGGAGACGGCGGGAGAACCGCCAGTCGGACCCGTCAGGAGTCGGCCCGGGGGAGTCGGCCGAGCCCTCCCCCGGGGCCCACGCGCCATTAATCAAGAAGAGATGGGGAGTGGCCACAGTGATCGCCCGCCAGGCGGCGGGGCTGTTGCCACGACCCCATGACCAAGCTTGCGTCATCAGGAGCACGACTACAGTAATCAGTAGTCGGCAAGACCCGCCCGCGGCGGACGCGGCCTGTCGGCTCCGTACCAGACCAGTCGGCGGGATCCACCAGTCGGCGGGCCCCAGCAGTCGGCGGAGAAGTCGGAGGTCGGAGGCACTGACGGCTGGGCCCGTGCCCAGTTGAATTACCATTGTACCCCTGGGGGGTAGGCCTATATAAACCCCCCAGGGCACCCATGCAAAGGGTGGGATCCCAGTAGTTTGATACCAGATAGAAGGAGAGAGCTAGCCTTGCCCTCTCCTACCACCAGACACAGCTCAAGGAGCAACCGTGTAAACACTCGACCATAGTGATCACGCGGAGACCCCGCAGAGCAGCACTAGGGGTATTATCTCCCCGGAGAGCCCCGAAGCTGGGTAAGATTCGCCGGCGTGCATGTCTTCGCCTCATCCCGTTTCCAGGCACCGGCGACGTTCTACTCGCCGCCACCATGATAAGCCATCCGTTGGCATATGTCGCACCAAACCCCCGACATTTGGCGCCCACCATGGGGCGTGGTGCACCGCCATCCGGAGATCTGTTCTGGACGGGAACCCTTTTCCTCCCTGGCGAGCGCAGCCAGCCAGGCACGCCAGACGAAGTTTGCCTCGACGCGCTGCGCGGCGTTGAGATCGCCTATGCAGCCAGCTCCTTGGCCAAACTTGTCGGCGAGGTCCGCCTCTCCGACGAACCTGCGTCCGACGCAGGCGCAGGCGGCCCCGAAAACCTCCTCGTGGGCCTCCTCGATCAACTCCACATTTCCGGCGAGCCTGCCATAGACTTGGAGTCCGTAGGCTCCACCGACCCGATGCTGGTCGACTCCGACACCGTGTCGGTCGACGCGTTCCCCACCAACGTGGTGGTCTACGATGAACCTCTCCCCCACGCAGAGAGCGACGAAAGCACCGTCACTGAGGTACTGGTCATTAGTCATGACGAGTTCCCTGGCGGAGGGGCGCCCGACTCACTCGACTTGGCGCTGCAAGACCTAGCTGCGCCCATTCTGGAAGATGCTGACGCAGAGACGTTAGAAGTGCGCTGCCTTCAGCTTGTTGAAGGCGCGAAGAAGCTGGCCAGCATGAGACGCTTGTCAGAAGCTTACCAGCGAGAGATGGATCACGTTGTTGGCGGCTCGCCGGCCCCGGCAGGGCCCAGCCGCCTTGGCGCGGTTCAGCAGCGCGGCGTAGCCATCGCCAGCCTGTTTGGGGCTAGCCGCCCCGTGTATGCCACGCCAGCGGAGAACATCCGAGCCTCCCAGGCAGCGGCGGATGAGCTGGACAATTTCGCGGGCGAAGAGCGCCACCTCATGATGGAGCGAGTCCAGCGGCTCCTCGATGCGGCCGCTGCACAGAACGAGGCCGGCTGCCGCACGGAGGTGCCGCAGTGGCCCAACGACGACCCGCACCGAGATCAAGGCGCGACGTCTCGGATGCCGACTGGCAGTGCCCGAGGAAGAAAGGACAAGGAGCCAGCTGTCAGCCACAGTCGGACTCGGATTACCATAGAGCGCGACCGAGACGGCCGCCCAAGAGCAGTGGAACGACGGGATGACTGTCCGCCTCCCCCTCCCCGCAAGGAGAGGCGAGTGTCCCCGACGCCTGTTGACCATCCGACTCTCGGTGACCGCCTTGGCCGCCGAGAGGGAGTTGGAGAGAATGACGCCCGCCACCGGATCGACTGACTTCACCGGTCCCTGGCGCTGGAAGAAGAAGATGAGCTGGGTCCGCCTTGTTTCGGGCCCCGCATTCGGGACGAGCCCTTTCCCAGAGGGTTCACGCTCCCAAGAGACATGCCCAAGTATACCGGTTCCGTGAAGCCGGAAGACTGGCTAGTCGACTACTCCACGGCTGTCAGCATAGCAAACGGCAACAAGCGTGTTGCCGTAAAGTACGTTCCGTTCATGCTCCAGGGCACAGCCCGGACATGGCTGAACAACCTAAAGCCCCGCAACATCAATAGCTGGGTCGACTTCACTGAAGCATTCGTCCGCAACTTCACCAGCACGTACAAGCATCCTCCCAAGCCTCGTCAGCTCTCCTTGTGCGTGCAAGGTCCTGACGAGTCGACTCGCGACTACCTCACGCATTGGGCTGAGCTCCGGAACTCCATCGAGTACTTCATAGCCGGGTGCCGAGAAGGCACCCTCCTCAAGCACAGGCTCCTCTGCGACGAGCCAGAAACCCTCGACGAGCTGCTGATCATAGCGGACAAGTACGCTACGGCCGACTCCTCCATGAAGACGGAGATTCAAATCAGCACGACTGGCAAAGTAGCTCCTCAGGCTCCAAGAACTCTGGTGGTAGACGCCGGCCGGCGACAATAGCAGGGCGACAACAAGCGCAAGGCCCCGCAGCCGGCTTCCAGCAGCCGGCAGGTCACAACCGTTGAAGCCCAGCAGCCAGAAGAGCAGCCTTCGCCCAAGCGACAGAAAGGCGGCAAGCCGAACTGGTTGCCGGCCTTCTCCTATGAGCAGACCTTGGATGGACCTTGCAAGTTCCACAGCGGCGCGAAGCCGTCGAATCACACCACCCGGAAGTGCCACTGGCTCACCAGGATCGCCAAGGGAGACGGCCTCCTGCCACCCTCGCCTGCTGGGCAGCCGCCTCCGCCTCCGCCCCAGCAGCCAGCAGTCAGGCCAGTCGGTGCAGTACAAGACGAATACCCTGAAGAGCACGGAGCCTATGTGGTGTTCACCAGTGTGGCTAATGATCAACGCAGCAGGCGGCTGCAGCGACAAGAGGTGAACGCAGTAGCCTCGGAGACGCCAGAGTTCATGCACTGGTCTGAGAGGCCCATCAGCTGAAGCAGGGATGACCACCCAGAAGTGATGCCGAGTCCGGGCTCCTACGCCTTGGTCCTGGATGCCACCTTTGCCACGGACAAACGGGCCGCGCGTTTCTCGCAAGTTCTGATAGATGGGGGCAGCAACATCAATATACTGTACAAGGACACCATGGAGAAGTTAGGAATCAAGCAGGGACAGCTTCAGAACAGTCGGACTGTGTTCCACAGCATTGTTCCTGGGCTTTCCTGCTCACCAATCGGCAAGATCCTGATTGACGTCCTCTTTGGGGACAAAGATCACTTCCGAAGAGAGTCTGTTTGGTTTGAGGTAGTGGACCTTGAGAGCCCATACCATGCGCTACTTGGCCGGCCCGCCTTGGCCAAGTTCATGGCGGTCCCCCACTACGCCTACCTCAAGATGAAGATGCCCAGTTCCAGGGGAATTCTGACTGTGGCCGGCGACTATCGGAAGTCGTCCGCTTGCGCGGCTGAGAGAAGTCGGCTGGCCGAGTCCCTGGTGATTGCAGCCGAGAAGCGACTCCTTGAGCGAGTTGTGGCAATGTCCGGCAAGCAGCCGGAGATATCGCCCGACCCGAAGGAGTCGAAAGCCGAAGGTTCGTTCAAGCCGGCCAAAGAGACAAAGAGGGTACCCTTGGATCCGGAGCGCCCAGAGAGGTACGCCATCGTAGGTGCAAACCTCGATAGTAAATAGGAAGGCGAGCTCGCCGATTTCCTCCGTGAGAATCGGGACATCTTCGCATGGTCTCCCAAGGACATGCCTGGTGTACCGATGGATTTCGCCAAGCACAAGTTACACGTCCGATCTGATGCAAAGCCGGTCAGGCAGCCCCTGCGCCACTTATCAGAAGAGAAGAAAAGAGTTGTCGGAGAAGAGATAGCCCGACTCCTAGTAGCCGGCTTCATTATGGAAGTTTTCTTCCCGGAGTGGCTGGCAAATCCGGTCCTGGTGCTCAAGAAGAACAAGCAATGGCGAATGTGTATTGACTACACGAGCCTCAACAAGGCCTGCCCCAAGGACCCATTTTCTCTACCAAGAATTAACCAGGTGATAGACTCCACAGCCGGATGCGAGTTGTTGAGCTTCTTGGATGCATACTCAGGATATCACCAGATCAAGCTGAATCCGACTGACAGATTGAAGACCGCCTTCATCACGCCATTTGGAGCATTCTGCTACCTCACCATGACGTTCGGCTTAAGGAATGCCGGCGCCACCTTTCAGCGTTGCATGCAGAAGTGCCTCCTTAAGAAGCTCGGCAGGAACACCCACGTTTACGTGGATGACGTGGTGGTGAAGATGGAAAAGCGAGGAACACTGCTGGAAGACCTCAAGGAGACCTTTGAGAACCTGCGCCGGTTCCAGATCAAGCTCAACCCCGAGAAGTGTGTCTTCGGAGTACCAGCCGGCCAGTTGCTTGGTTTCCTGGTCTCTGAACGCGGCATAGAATGCAACCCAGTAAAAATCAAGGCCATCGAGAGAATGGAGGTACCCAACCGACTGCTGGATGTGCAAAAGTTCACCGGCTGCTTGGCATCCATCGGCCGATTCATCAGTTGGCTGGGCGAGAAAGCTCTCCCCTTATACCAACTCATGAAGAAGACCACTTTTTTCGAGTGGAACCATAAGGCGGACGAAGCTTTCCACCAGTTAAAAAAGATGCTGACTACTCCACCTGTCCTGGCGGCTCCGACTCCCAAGGAACCTATGCTCCTGTACATCGCCGCCACCAGCCGAGTAGTCAGCACAGTCATTGTAGTAGAGCGCAAGGAGGAAGGCAAGGCGCTACTAGTCCAGAGACCAGTATATTACCTGAGCGAGGTACTGTCGACCTCCAAGCAGAACTACCCTCACTACTAGAAGATGTGCTATGGCGTGCACTTTGCTGCCAAGAAATTGAAGCCTTACTTTCAAGAGCATCCAATCACAGTGGTCTGCACGGCTCCACTTGCCGAGATCATCGGTAGCCGAGATGCCTCTGGTCGAGTGGCCAAGTGGGCCATAGAGCTGGCTCCTTACACCATCTACTACCAGCCCCGCACCGCTATCAAATCACAAGCACTGGCCGACTTCCTCGTCGACTGGGCCGAGACCCAGTACCTGCCTCTAGCGCCTGACTCCACCCATTGGCGGATGCACTTCGACGGCTCCAAGATGCGCACCGGCTTGGGAGTCGGCGTCGTCCTCACCTCTCCCAAAGGCGACAAGCTCAAATATGCACTGCAAATCCATTTTGCCGCCTCCAACAACGTGGCCAAGTACGAGGCTCATTCACGGGCTCCGGCTTGCCAAAGAACATGGCATCCGCCGGATCTTGTGTTATGGCGACTCGGACTTAGTGGTCCAATAGTCATCTGGCGACTGGGACGCAAAAGACACAAACATGGCGAGCTACCGTTTCCTCGTGCAGCAACTCAGCGGGTATTTCGAAGGGTGCGAGTTCCTCCATGTGCCCAGAAACGACAACGACCAAGCAGACGCCTTGGCACGAATCGGCTCTACCCACCAAGCAATACCATCTAGCGTCGCCCTTCAATGCCTCCCCAAGCCGTCTGTCAAGCCATCACCAGAATTAGACTCCATTTTTGTGCCGGCTCCTCCCGAAGATGGCAGATCTGACTCCAGAGCTCCGACAGTCGAAACGGGGACTTTGGCGGGCGACTCCAAAGCTGCCATAGTCGAGCCCGGCCCAGGGACTGCGGTGACGGACTCGAAGATTCCAGAACTCGGCCCAAGGACCGCGCCAGTCGGCCTGGGGACTTCATCAGCCCAGCAAGCGGCTGTTGACTCCAGCCCGCCGCCTCCGAGCCCAGCCGCCCTCGTCCAAGTCGCAGTTCTGGTAGTCGAAGAAATAGCAGCACCCTCATGGGCCCAGCCCATCCTCAAATTCCTGGTGAACAAAGAGCTACCAACAGATGAGACCTCAGCTCAGAAAGTACAACGCCGGGCGGCAGCCTATACCATAATCAACAGAGAGCTGGTCAGGCGCAGCGTCACTGGTGTCTACTAGCGCTGCGTAGAGCCAGAGCAAGGCCAGGCGATCCTCAAAGACATCCATCAAGGAGAATGCGGCCACCATGCGGCTTCAAGAGCACTCGTCGCCAAAGCTTTTCGGCATGGTTTCTTTTGGCCAACTGCCTTGGAAGAGGCCAAGGAGTTGGTCCAAAAATGCAAAGGGTGCCAGAAGTTCAGCTCCAAGCCGCACCAGCCGGCTTCCACGCTCAAGACCATCCCCATTGCTTGGCCTTTCGCAGTTTGGGGTCTAGATATGGTGGGACCATTCAAGACAGCATGAGGTGGTCTAACTCACCTACTTGTCGCAGTGGACAAGTTCACCAAGTGGGTGGAAGTGAAGCCAATTAAGAAACTGAACAGTTCGATTGGCGTGACCTTCATCACCGATATCACAATTCGGTACGGCATACCACACAACATCATCACCGACAATGCCACAAATTTTGCCAAAGGCGCCTTGGCCCGTTTCTGCGCAACACAGGGCATCCGACTAGACCTAGCGTCCGTCTCCCACCCACAGTCAAACAGCCAAGTGGAGCGAGCAAACGGCCTCATCCTGTCCGGCATCAAGCCTCGGTTGATCGAGCCTCTGGAGTGCTTGGCTGGCTGCTGGCTCGACGAGCTGCCAGCCGTCCTCTAGAGTCTGCGCACGACTCCAAACAAGTCAACCGGCTTCACGACCTTCTTCCTCGTCTACGGTGCCGAATCCATCATCCCAACGGACAAAGAGTTCGACTCCCCATGAGTCACCATGTACACTGAGGAGGAAGCAGAAGAAGCACGACAAGACGGCGTCGATTTGCTGGAAGAGGGCCAGCTGTTGGCACTCAGCCGGTCCAGCATCTACCACCAGAGCCTGCACCGATACCACAATAGGAAGGTCAGGCCAAGATCTTTCCAAGAAGGCGACCTTGTGCTCCGGCTGATCCAGCGAACAGCCGGCCAGCACAAGCTGTCGCCGCCTTGGGAAGGCCCTTTCATCATCAGCAAAGTACTAGGCAACGATTCCTACTACCTGATCGATGCTCAGAAGCCCCGAGTACGCAAGAGGGACGACTCCAGCAAGGAGACAGAGCGGCCATGGAATGCAAATCTTCTCCGAAGATTTTACAGTTGATGTAGTATGTACCACGCTACCTTTTGTATTAAAGTACCAAGACTTCGGGCCCCCCGAGACGAGCTCGGGGACTGCCCTCTTTTGTCTGTATGATAAAAATTATGCCTACAAGTATGTTACTCTTTGTCATGCCACTTGGCACCGGGCTCGACAAGTCGGCCGGGGGACTTGCCGCCTTGCACTATGAAATGCTTCCTGCAACCGGACAAGTAGTGTGTAACACCTAAGCCGTCTTCTGTCAGAAGCCGTAGCTTGCAGAGCGACTGTAAGGTGGGCAGAGGTAAGGTAGAATGGGTACTCGCACAAAAAATGGCTAAGGACTCAAAGCGTAAAACATAGCTCAAGACAGCTTCCAGCCTTTCTCGCAAACCGACTCTCGGACAGTCGGATTGTCGTTTTCTATCCAACCTGCTCAAGCAATCTTGAAATCGGGTAAGTACTTGCTTTCCCAAAGTAGCCTAGCACTTGATCCAGCAACAGTCCGCAGAGCTGCTGTCCAATTGGCAAGGCAGGCAACTAAGAGAAAGCGGCAAAGGAAAACAGCCAAAAGAACAATGAGCAAGAAAAGATATATATATATATATATATATATATATATATAACATAGGCCCTTGGCCGAATTGTCGAGTAGAGGTTCAAAATACACCCCCGCGGGTGGAATTGTGTCAATTAACAAGTTCTTCAAAAGACTACTGAAGCAGATAAAACAAAAGACACAACGGCAGCTTAGGAGGCGGCAGACAGATTCGGGGGGTCGGAGGAGGCGCCAGCGTCAGGCGTCGGGGCGGTCGGCCAGCTAGTCTCGGGTTGATCGCCTCCGACAGCAGTCGGGTCGGTCGCACGTGGCTCGTTGCTGGAGGCGCGGTCGGGCTGAGGCTGGCCGTCTGCTCCGTCTTCTGGTGCCTCCGCCTCGCCCTCATCCTCCGCCTCGTCCTCCTCCTCGACGCTGGAGCCAATCACCTCCGCCGAGTCTTCGCCGTAGTCTGGGTTCATCCCAAACCACTCCGGCGGTACCTCCTTGCTGTCTTCAGACCGCTCAGGGACGAAGATGCTCGTGTCGGTGTACTCGGCAATCGCTGCAGCACGCTTGACGAGGGCGTCTTCCGCAGCCGCCAGCTCCGGCTGGGCCTCCGACCGAAGCGTGGCCAACCGGTCTAGATCCAGCCCCGGGTACCACGCCTTGACAAACTCCAAGGCCCAGCACGCTCCAGCCCGGGCTGAAGAGCCCTTCCATTCCTCGAGGCGACCACCCGCGACCTCCAACCAGTTGGCCATCAGGCTGGGGGTGCGCGGAGCCTACATATCCGGACAAAGGGCGGAAGTCGCCTGCGCACCGACGCGCTGAAGCCGGCGCAGCATCCGGTGAGCCGGCTGGAGGCGAGCCTTGATGCTTAAGATGGTCTCATCAAGAGTTCGGGGGGCATCGGCGGCGATGTCCGTGCCCTCCGCCCTCCGACTTTCACGATCGGCCTCGATGGCTTGGATAGCGGCATGCGACTGCCCAGGGAAGAAGTCTGCAAAACACACGAAGAAACGAAGAAGCAAGTCAAAAACCAGGAGTCGGCACGATCTAAGTCGGCAGCTCGAAGAAACAAAATAAAGAGACTCACCATCAATGATGTCTTCAATCTCGTGGAAGCCGGAGGACAGAAGCGCCTCCTTGTCAGACCAGGAGGAGCGCTCGCTCGTGAACTCGGCCAAGAGGGCGGTTTCCGTCTCCTCCGCCTCCCTCTGCGACTTCGCAAGAAGCTCCTGCTGCTCTGCCAACTGAGTGCCCAGCAGATCACGCTCTGTGGTGAGCCTGCTGCACTCCTCCCGTTTGGCGAGAAGGGTGGAGTTGGCTTCGCTTAGCTGCTGTTGAAGTGCAGCGTTGGCTCCTGAAGGAAAGGAAGAAAGACAATAGTCGTCAAGAAAGTAGGTCGCCGGGGAGATCCGGCCCGACTGCTCAGCAGTCGGCCCGAATCTCAGGGACTATAGCCCGCGGGTGCGCTAGCGTGCCCCCGCAGAGAAGAATAAAGAGGGAAGGACTTACTCCGGCTCTCCGCCAAGTTGGTGGTCCGCTTGCCCAACTCTTCAACATTACGGTTGAAGGCAGTGACGCGGAGGTTGTGGTAATCCTGCAACAAGCATTCCAGACAAAGTTAGTACCTAGAAGTTCATCAATTGGAGTTCCGGGCCACCTGCTCAGCAGCCGGTCCGAAACTCGGGGACTACACCCAGTGGGTGCGCTGGTGCGCCCCCACAGAGAGGAACAAGAAAAACAAAGGCCCAAAGAAAAAAACATACCCGGACGGCTACCCACGACGCTAGGAACGCCTTGGTGCAACTCTGGAGAGCGTCGCCCTCAGCGCGGAGCTTCGCCTGGACGTCCAGGAGCACCCGGTTCAGCGGCCCTGTGCCGCCTCCTTGCACCCACCCAACAGGTGCGGCGCTCGTCGCTTCGGCGTCTGGAGCCGCCGAGCTGGCGGTGCCGGCTTCCAGGGGGCGGGGTGCCGAAGTCGCCTTCTCCAGATGATGGCACGCTGGCGAGCCGACCTGGAGGAGTAGCCTCGCCACGGCCTCGTCTTTGGTCGGCGGCACCGGAGGGTCCGCTGGCTGCTCGCCTTGCACGCCTTCAGACGGCGGCGGAGGCGGCGGCGAAATGTTCGCGCCCGGAGTAGAGGGCTCGCCGCCTTCCCTCTCCTCGATGAGTTTCTCCCCGCCGGCTTCTCCAGTCTGCCCCGTGAACTCCGGGGGCGGCAGCGCAGAGTTCAGCGGGGTAACAAGCAAGGCCGACTGGCGGCGTGCGGCTTCCTCAGCCTGCTGCTTCGCCGTGGCGGCGGCTTCGGCCTCTGCTAGTTTTTTCTTAGCGGAGGCCTCTGCCTGTCGGCCTCCGCCTTCTCCAGGCGGAGGGCTTCTTCTTCATTGCGCTTCTCCTGTGCATTCCGCTCCGTCGCCTCCCGGAGGTCGGCAGCGGGGTCTATCTGCCGAGTGGTGGCGGGCGTCTCCGCTGACCCCATGACGGAGGCGGCGGTGACCCGCTCAAGAGAGAGGGGAGCCCTGAAGAAAGAGGGGCGAGCAGAGACTCAGACAAAACACGAAGAAAGAATAAACTTTGAAGACAAAATACTTACGCAGAGACCAACGGCGGCTTCTTCACTTCCTTACGGAAGCGGATGGCCTTCACAGCTGCCTCTTCGCGCCGGGTCGCTGCAGCCGAGCCCTTGGGCTTCTTCGGCCGGCTGCCGAACAAAGTCAGCACAGTCCGGTGCTTCTTCCCGCCACCTGGAGCGCCCGACGCGGCAGAAGAGCCCGCGCCCGGCTGGCTGGCTCCTGGCCGATGGCGAGGGGCGACTCCTCCCTCGGCGTCGTCTTCAGGCCAGTCGGCGAAGGTAGCCGAGGGCCTGAAGTCGCCTGTCGTCCCTCCTCCTGCCTCGGCGTCGTCTTCCAGAGCCGCCGCCCCCAGATCGGGGTCGTCAACGTCGCTCTCCGCCCGGTCGGCGACGAACTCACGGGCCGGCCCCGAGGTGCCGGCTGGTGGGTGAAGAAGGGGATTCTAACCAAAGCCGACTGATCAGAACAAAACTCGGCAAGAAGAAGACAGTCCAAAGAAAGAAAAGAAAGGCGACTCACCACGGGCGGGGGGTTGGCGCGGGAGTATGGCTCCTTGCCGAATCGCCAGTCCTCCGGGAGCCTGCTGTCCAAGAGGTAGTTCACCATAAGGGCCACCTCTTCGTGAGGCATGTCCTTGGTGCACATCCGACTCGGGTCGCAGCCCCTGCTCATGTGTGGGCGGCCTTGGAGTGGGAGAACTCGGCGCGAGACAAAGGCGGCCAGCAGGTCCGGACTAGTCAGACCCTCCGACTGCGTCAGCACTCGGAGTCGCGTGATGGCGCCGGCTCCCGCAGGCGTCAGCGACCTGGCCCGGTACGACCAGTTGGGCAGTCTGCTAGCCGGCGGGCCGGTTTCGAAAGTCGGCAGATTGACCCAGTCGCCCCTCGTGGCAACGTTCCTGACGTAGAAGTAGGACTTCTACCACATCTTCACTGACTTCAATAGCGGGATGGAGGGGAAGTGGTTGTCGGCTCCTATCCTTCGCACGGCGATGAAGGCGCCGCACTGAGCCGGCACGCCCGCGGCCTGGGTGCCGAGCTTGGAGAAGAAGAACTCCCCCCAAAGCTCGAGGGTGGGGAGGACTCCGAGGAAGCCCTCGCACAGAGGCACGAAGGCGGACAACAGCACCACTGTGTTGGGGGTGAGGTGGTGTGGCTGGAGGCCGTAGAACTCCATGAACGACCGGAAAAAGCTGCTCGTCGTGAACCCCAGCCCGCGCAGGCAGTGCGAGCGGAAGATGATCCGCTTGCCCTCCTGCGGGGCGGGGGAAATCTCCCCCGCCGGCGCAAGATGCACCTGCACGCGATCTTCGCCGGGAAGCCGACGGGTCTGGCGGAGGAACTCGATATGGTCTTCGTGGACTTCGGAGCCGTCTCAGGTGCCGGAGCGCACTGGGGAGGCGCGGCAGCGGAGGAAGAACTTATTGCGAGCTATCACCGCAGCGTTCGCCGGAGCCTGGGCGTGCGGCGGAGCAAAGAAGAGAAGAGGAAGCAGGAGAGCGAGGAGCTGCGAGGAGGAAGAAAGGAAGGGGTAGTGGGAAGGAGGGGCGTGCGTGCCCCTCTCTTCCCCTTACTTATAGCCCCGTGGGTTCCGAAGCCGAGGGGGCGGACGTGGGGATTTACTGCGCCTGCAACCCCACGACCCCCACGATCCACGTGAAGTTACTGTGCGCAGTAACTTCACGGGAATCCCAACCGTCCACCGGGGCCGCAGCGGATCCGCTCGGGCGCCGAGGCGCGGTAGTGGCGGGCCATGCCTACGGGCTTGTCCCGTCGCGCGCGTGGGCTGGTAGGACAGCCTGGCCACGTGCCCTCGCGTGACAGGCCAAGAGCGGGCGACGGCCTGGAAGCTTAGCTAGCACGCCACTTGAAATCCCACCGCGACGTTCAAACTACTGAGCAAGTCGGAATTGAGTGAGTCTGAGTTCGGCGAGTCCGACTCCTTCTAGTCAGCCCGGCAGAAGTCCATCAAGGCCATGTGTTGAGCACCCGGAAAGAGAAACTGCTGAGGCTTCTCGGCCGATCGTCCGCGGCACCTCACTAGCTTCGGGGACTACTATCGGAGTAATGGGCCACGGGTAGGCCAACCCGAGCACCATAACCTTTCAAGACATCGGGGTAGGCTGCGCCCCTCAAGACCACTGGGCGAAGAGCCGCCTCCTGGGGAGTCTACGGCAAGGCGGCCGACTGCCCGCTCACGGCCGAGTCCCGGGGGCGACTTCCAGAGAAGCCGGCTTTGGGGAGTCGGCCGGCGACTCCAACAAACCGTGACCTCATCGAAGGGGACGGGGTAGGGGCGTGGCTACAATGAAGCCCACTCCCCGCCCCTTACCAAGGGCAGGCATGGCTACAGCACGCCGTACTTGGGAAGATCTCCCTGCGGCGTGGCACTGTTGCCCGGCCGGCCCTGACATCAGCACCACTGTACCGGGTCTTGTGCCCACGACGGCTTGTCTGTACGGCCTGGAGGCAGCGGGGCCCACCAGTCAGCGAGACCTCGGGAGACGGTGAGAGAACCGCCAGTCAGACCCGTCAGGAGTCGGCCCGGGCGAGTTGGCCGAGCCCTCCCCCGGAGCCCACGCGCCATTAATCAAGAAGAGATGGGGAGTGGCCACAGTGATCGCCCGCCAGGCGGCGGGGCTGTTGCCACGACCCCATGACCAAGCTTGCGTCATCAGGAGCACGGCTACAGTAATCAGCAGCCGGCAAGACCCGCCCATGGCGGACGCGGCCTGTCGGCTCCGTACCAGACCAGTCGGCGGGGCCCACCAGTCGGCGGGACCCAACAGTCGGCGGAGAAGTCGGAGGTCGGAGGCACTGACGGCTGGGCCCGCGCCCAGTCGAATTACCATTGTACCCCTGGGGGGTAGGCCTATATAAGCCCCCCAGGGCACCCATGCAAAGGGTGGGATCCCAGTAGTTTGATACCAGATAGAAGGAGAGAGCTAGCCTTGCCCTCTCCTACCACCAGACACAGCTCAAGGAGCAACCGTGTAAACACTCGACCATAGTGATCATGCGGAGACCTCACAGAGCAGCAGTAGGGGTATTATCTCCCCGGAGAGCCCCGAAGCTAGGTAAGATTCGCCAGCGTGCATGTCTTCGCCTCATCCCGTTTCTAGGCACCGACGACATTCTACTCGCCCCCACCATGATAAGCCATCCGTTGGCATATGTCACACCAAACCCCCGACAGTCGTTGTCGTTGTTGTTGTTGTTGTTGTTGTTGTTGTTGTTGTTGTTGTTGTTGTTGTGGAAGATGGGCAAGCAGTTCATTAAATTTGTTTTCGAGCTTTTTCGAACGTCTTCTCAAGGCCAGTTATCTTATCCATGGCCTCTTCAAAATTGTTCATCACATGTTGCACCTGTTCAGTCATCATTTGCTGAAATTTATCATGCAACTCCTTATTCGTCATGTTCTCCCAGTCAGTCTCATCGACTTGTGATCCTGCCATGGTTAGCAGCAATAGAAACACACAAGAATATGATCCTACAGACAACTAGAAAATGGTGGTGGTGGGGCGTCACAAATCCGTCAAGCAAATCTCAAATTCTTACTAGTTCTTACCAAGCAACAGGTGGTGATTGGCAACCGGTGTAGTCAAAACTCTCAAAGCTTGGATAGAGGAATTACCAAGGAGAGTCAAACGCACGAAGTAGATGTATGTGGAGCTGGGAAAGCTTATAATATGGTAGCAAAAAGGGTCAGCAATAATCAATTCAGAGATGCAAAGTTGAATAAATGCTCAACGACTGTACTGTGCTGGTCCTAGGCTAGACCGTACTAGAGATGTGAGCCTAGAACACGAACAAAATCACGGCGCGACACGTAAACAAGGGAAAAACCCACTCTGAATTTTTCTGCTCTTTTTTTGCTCTCCTCTTTTTCTTTTCTTTTTTTGCGAAAAACCACTATAATGGCGAGTGTCTCAAAACTCCTCCCAAGTCAAACTAACAGGATATGCACGAATTTTTTTGACAATTTTTTTCAAAAATCAGGGCAGCGACTATGAAAAAGTGCGACAAAAAATCACTATGATGGCGAGTGTCTAAAAGCGCTTCCTGGCACCTAAAAATAGGATAGGGAAAATATTTCCAATCGCTGAAATTTTAGCCTAAAAACTACCCGGGTATCTCCAAACTTTTTTTCCCGAAACCTACTCAGGCAAGGAAACACGAACTGGAAAAATAGATGGATCTCGATAACAAACCTAATATGAGAAGAACTCGGATTGGTGGTATATGATAGCGGTGGTGGTATATGGTAGCGGTGGTGGTATATGGATATAGATTGGTGGCGGATAAGTGGTGGTGGTAGATTGCAGGAGCGATGACGATGATGTAGCGGTAGCGTGACAACTTGTGAACAGAACTCGAAACTCTAAGGGAAACTAGATGCTAAGACCAGCAACTTGACACGACGATGCAACCGCAAATTCAACAAAGCAAAATACTAAAAAGACTATGCAAAGGCTCAGACTGGTTCGGATATGATGAACTAACCCTAATTTTTTTTGGCTTTTTCATGGACTGTAGGTATGAAGAACGGACTCGATCTAAACTATGAAAAATTGTGAAATCTCACCGAGCAACCTCGAGCTCTAATACCACTTGATCGGGGCAAAGGTGTCCCGTCTTTTGATGAGATGGTGGCCATCGTTTTGGAGGAAGTCGACTTGGACGATCCGACTATGAACGTGCGAGGACGTCGCGCCTTAGCAATCGCTAAGCCAACTCCGAGAGGTTATTGACCACGCCGGAGCACGATCAACATGACCACGAAGGTCTGTTTCCTGCATAGAAATGAAGAACCAGCAAGAAACTAAGATTGCAATCCGGATATTGTGAATATAAGAGGAAAGCTTTATTGATCAAGGTCGAGTTCTGTGACGCCTTTGTCTGGTCGTTGAACACAAACGAAGTACGCGAAGTTGTAGTTATGGCGAACTTCAATCTAAACAAAACCCAAAGTCTAAACGACGCCCTAAGGGCTGTATATATGGGGGAAGAGGGAGGAATTTCATGGCCCTTGGAGGAGGGGTCCGAAACCAACCCTAACTCTTGTTTCCCCACACATACAGACTCTAAAAACAGCCTATACTCAAGTATTTCGAAAATACATGGGCCTGGCCCAATAATAAGGTGACGCAGCACCTATAATAGCCTGTGGATGAAATTTATGAAGTGGCATCTTGTATATATTTCAACCAAGGCTTCACACACTCATTATGGTAGCTTCAAAGTCCTAAAATCATCACTTGTAACTCCGTTGTTGTTCACCTTGCGCATGCCATCATCTCCATGCTTGATCTTTGATCATCCTTCTTGTCCAAGCTAGGCCCTTCATTTGTAAGCAAGAGAAATGTATCCAATTTCGGCAGCATCATATTCTCATGAACATTATAATCATTACCAAGAAACGAAAGTACCTGGTAATTTAATTGGCGTGCGCGAGCTCTAGTAATTGGTCCTGTATATGTATCAGTAGGGGCTGTGGGTGTAACTTTGTTAGTGATGTCCTCATCAGGATGATATGATACCAATATGATATGGTATGTATGCAATGGATGGTGTAGATCACTAATGTGCACAAGTAACATTGCCGGCAATGCTCAAATGGCTAGTCTCGATAGGCAAGTGACACAAAATGGGCCAGGGGTTAACAATGCAATTGCAAGGGAATATACAATGGAGGGATACCACGTTACCAACATGATACGGAGGTTACCGTCGGTGGTGATGATGAGTGGCGGTGTTCTTGATGTAGATACCCAGATGATGGAGGCTCGTCCCTAAGTAGCCGAAACACCTTAGGAAATGGAAAAACCGCGAACTCAAAATCTCAAATGTCAAATGTCAAAGTGCTGGTAGCTGGAATGCGGAGGTGGTTTTGCGGAAGCTCAATGGGATGATGGGTTATGCGAGTCGAAGTTGAAGTTGCCGTCCGCAAAACACCTTAGGAGACACATGCCACAACTCAAACAAGCTCAAACAAAATTAGGTTATGTTGGGGTGGCGGAAGTGTATGGTGGGCACGCCTATGCGGAAGTTATGGTGGTGGTTGATGAAGAAGTAACCATCCCTAAGTAGCCAAAACACCTTAGGAGATTCTAATCACAACTCAAACAACCACTAATGCTATGGTGAATAAAATGGGTTAGGTCGCGGAAGGCTACGGTGGTTATGCGGATGATATGGTGTAAGCCCTAGGAAAAGATGCCAAAGTTCCAAAAAATTGATGGAGTCTGTCGGCGTTCTGGGAACGGGGGTCCCCAGACTTGCCTGCCTGTGGCCTGCGGCGTGGCTCAAAAGGGGGCCCAGCACAGCCCGTCTTCCCCAACACAGACCCGAGACCTTCGCGAGGGGCCAAGCCTCGCGGGGCAGACGACGCGGAGCTTCCTCAGGCACGACCTCGTCAGGCTGGCTCGCGAGGAGGCGGAGAGACCAAGGCGGGGTGCCTCACGAGGTGCCCTTGACGCAAGCCATGACGACCAAGGGCGCCAGGCGGGTGCCAGCCCGCGCAGTGTCCTCCTTTCCTCTTTGGTGCAAAGGGGGCAAGCGCAACCGCGGAGTACCGAGGTATCAGGCAAAGTTGCCATTTCGGTGCAACGAGACCAAGACCATGAGGACTGCAAGACGGAGGTAACCGTGGAGCCCAAGACGGCGTCACCACCAAAGCTTTGTGCAGGCGAAGACTACTTTTGTCAGGATAGCTGATACTAGCTGTCCCCCTTCAAATTAGCCTGCCATTGTTGGCTCCCTTCCTGCTCGATATTTGGGAAGAGGACCAGGGCCTCTATAAATAGGACCGGCCACCCGCAGGGCGAAGGGATGGATGAATCGAAGTATCAAGGGATCAGCGAGAGAGAGAGAGAGAGAGAGAGAGAGAGAAGGGTAACTGAACTCCTCCCAGCAGTTCATCCCCCCAGCCAAGAACAGTCCCTCGCGAGGTTGTTCTTCCTTGTATTGTTCATCATCATCAGCCCAAGAGGCAATCCACCACACCACACACTGGAGTAGGGTATTACACCACAACGGTGGCCCGAACCAGTATAAACCCTGTGTCTCTTGTGTTGTTCTTTCCATAGTTTAGATCCTAGCGAGGAGGAGGGGTGCAGGTAGGTAGGAGGCGAAATCTCCGTGTGCACCCCAGTGTTCGAACCTCAAGGGTCTGCCGGAACCCGAAATCCGACATTTGGCGCGCCAGGTAGGGGTGCACCGGAGTTTTCTCTTCTTCCACCGCCACGGCCTGCCTCGCGATGGGTAGCGCATCGCCCGCTCCGGCCGCCGGCGCTAGCACGGGGGCCATGGGGCTCCGAGCCCTGGCCCCAGCCCTGCAACGGGTACGATGGCCGGACAAGCTCAAGCCAACGACGCCGCCGCGCTACGGCGGCGTGACAGATCTGCTGGCCTTCTTGCTGGCGAGCGAGGAGGCCCTCCACGAAGCCGGAGGTGACAATAGGGTCATGGCCAACTGGCTCCCTGCCCTCACCGGCGCCCCGCGCACATGGCTGCTCCACCCGCCGGCAGCCTCCGTGGCCTCTCGGGAAGAGCCCCGCAACCTCTTCCCCGCCCATCGCACTACACCAACACCCCCGGTCGTCGCGGCCCTCTTGGGCGGCTCGCAGGCGCCGCCTACAAGTCACCACGTGAAGCCATTCATCCGCCGGGTCAGCGCCGCTTCCACGCAGCAGGGGGCTCCCCTGGACCGGGCGGCGCCCGAGACCGGCCTGACCTTCAGCTCAGAGGACCACCCCTCCAACTCGGCCTGCTCGGATGCGCTCCCTATGCTATGCACCCCCACCATCTGCCAGGTGGACGTCACCAGAACCCTCATTGATGGCGGCGCAGGCCTCAGCGTGCTCTCGGTCGAGGCCTTCAACCTCCTCTGCATACCCCTGGAACGGCTGCAACCCAGCCGACCCTTCTCAGGCGTTGGGGGCGAGTCGTCCAGCTCCTTGGGACAGATCCGGCTCCCAGTAACCTTCGGCTCCTACGACAACTTCCGCACGGAGCTGGTCGACTTCGACATTGCCCCCATCGGCCTCCCCTACAACGCCATCCTCGGCTACCCAGCGCTGGCCCAGTTCATGGCCGCGATAGACCCGGTGTACAACCTCATGAAGATGCCCGGGAGCAGTGGTGTCCTCACTGTGCACGGGGACACCGGGGATGCGCTGCGGGTGCTCAAGCTCACCTTCAAGACGGCGGTGTCGGCACAGCCCGCCGACTTGGAGACCCCCGAGCCCAAGGGGGCTGCACACGCCAAGAAGAAACAGTTGTTCACCCAAGACAAGGCAGAAACCAAGCAGATACCCGTCGATGAGGACGGGTCCACCGACGCCACTTTCACCATAGGCGCCCACCTCAAACCCGACCAGGAGGAGGCCCTGGTCGGGTTCCTGCATGCAAACAAGAAGGTATTCGCTTGGCAGCCTGACCAATTGGCAGGGATCCCTAGCAGTGTAATCGAGCATCACCTCAACGTGTGCCCCAACGTGCGCCCTGTGAAGCATAAGGCCAGGCGGCAGTCCATAGAAAAGCAGGCCTTCATCGTCCAAGAGACCCGCAAATTAGAAGCCGCTGGGGTCATTCGCGATGTCCGATACCCGGATTGGTTGGCCAACCCTGTCGTTGTGCCAAAGAAGGGAGGGAAGGAGCGCATGTGTGTCGACTTCACCAACCTCAACAAAGCATGCCCGCAAGATCCGTTCCCACTCCCCCGCATCGACCAGATCGTCGATTCCACTGCGGAATGCGACCTGTTATGCTTCTTGGATGCCTTCTTTGGGTATCACCAGATCTAGATGGTGGTAGAAGACGTCGAGAAGACAGCCTTCATAACCCCGTGTGGGGTGTACTGCTACACATGCATGCCATTCGGGCTGCGTAACGCAGGGGCGACCTTTCAGCGGCTGATGCACATCACCTTGGGCCCGCAGCTCGGGAAGAAGTTTGAAGCTTACGTCGATGACATTGTGGTAAAGTCTCGGGAGGCCAGGACCTTGATACAAGACCTGGAGGAAACCTTCGCGAGCCTCAATGCAGTGAACCTATGGCTCAACCCAGAGAAGTGTGTGTTCGGGGTCCCCTCGGGCAAGCTCTTGGGTTTCCTCGTGTCCCACCGAGGCATCGAGGCTAACCCGGAGAAGGTCAAGGCGGTGGAAAACATGAGCCCGCCAAAGACCCTCAGAGAAATGCAGAAGCTCACGGGGCGCGTGACCGCGCTAGGGCGCTTCATCTCCAAGTTGGGGGAACGAGCGGTGCCCTTCTTCCAGCTAATGAAGAAAAAGGGGCCCTTCGAGTGGACTGAAGAGGCCGACAAGGCGTTCCAGGATCTCAAGAGATACCTGACCAGCCCACCGGTCATGGTGGCTCCGCGCCCTCAAGAGCCCCTGGTGCTTTACCTCACCGCCACTCCCTACTCCGCCAGCGCAGCCTTGGTGGCAGTCAGAGAGGAGCGCCGAATCAAAACCGCGGCAGCAGCCTGGGACAAGGCAGAACAGGGACAAGGAAGGCCCACAAAAACTGCCACCGTGGCTGAGGAGGATCAGCCGCCGCAAAGGGGCGCACCGGAGGCGGAAGAGGCCCCTCTCCCAGATGGCCAGTCTTGGGAGGCCTCATTGCCTCAAGAGGCGCCATGGTCTCCGAAGGCAGCCACCAGCACTGACGCACTCCACCTCGTTGAGCACCCAGTGTACTTCGTCAGCACGGTGCTGCGGGATGCAAGGGCACGGTACCCCATGCCTCAGAAACTCCTCCTCGCGCTACTGGTGGCCTCGCGCAAGCTGGGGCACTATTTTTAGGGTCACCCCATCAAGGTCGTCTCGTCATACCCCCTGGAGAGAGTGCTCAGGAGCCCTAATTCAGCTGGAAGTGTCGCTGAGTGGAACATAGAACTGCAAGCGTTTCAGCTCGAATTCAGCACGACCAGAGTCATCAAGGGAGCAGTGTTGGCGGATTTTGTGGCAGAATGGACGGAGGCGCCAGGCCTCAAGGCCGACGAGGATCGGTCCCTATCCCCGGGAAGCGAGGCGCCAGAAGGCTGGGTCATGTACTTCGATGGGGTGTTCTCTAGGCATGGCGCTGGGGCTAGGGCGGTGCTTATATCACCCACTCAGGACAAGCTCTATTACGCCGTGCAGCTCTGTTTCCAGCAAGGTGAAAAGGTCTCCAACAACATAGCGGAGTATGAAGGTTTAATAGTGGGCTTGAAGGCCGCAGCTGCCCTGGGGGTGAAACGCCTCACCATCAAGGGCGATTCGCAGCTCCTTGTCAATTTCTCCAACAAGGTGTATGAGCCAAAGGATGAGCACATGGAAGCCTACCTAGCGGAGGTCCACAGGATGGAGAAGCAGTTCTGGGGGTTGGAGTTGCAGCATGTGCCCCGTGGCACCAATCAGGAGGCCGACGACATGGCCAAACGAGCGTCCAGGCGGTTACCTCAGGAGCCTGGCATTTTCGAGGAGCGGCTCTTCAAGCCCTCAGCCTTGCCGCCATTATCAAACACGGCTCAGCCCCGGGAGGAGCTCCCCCAGCCACCTGCCTCAGGGGCTCCGGCCTGTGGCCCAGCCTCAGGAGCACGCCTCCTCCTGACGATGGAACCTCAGGAGGGATGTTGGATCGCGGAGCTCCGGAGTTACTTAACGCAAGGGACCCTGCTGGAGAAGGAGAAGGAAGCGGAGCGAGTGGCATGCCAGGCCACGGCATACTGCATCAAGGATGGAGAGCTCTACTGGAGGCGACCAAATGATGTGTCCCTGCGATGCATCTCTAGGGAGCAAGGGAAGGAACTGCTGGAAGATATACACGGCGGAGACTATGGACATCATTCATCATCACGGACCCTCGTCGGCAAGGCGTTCCGCAGTGGGTTTTATTGGCCCACCGCACTCAATGACACCGTCGAACTAGTGAAAGGTTGTGAGGCCTGCCAGTTCCACGCCAAGCAGATCCATCAGCCAGCAGGAGGCTTGCAGACTATACCCCTTTCGTGGCCATTCGAAGTCTGGGGGCTGGACATCGTGGGCCCGTTTCCTCGGGCGCCAGGGGGCTACCGCTACCTCTACGTCACCGTGGACAAGTTCACCAAGTGGGCTGAAGTAGAGGCTGTCCGCACCATTCTCGCGGGTTTCACGGTCAAGTTCATCAAGGGCATCGTGAGCCGGTTCGGGTGCCGAATCGCATCATCACGGACAACGGTTTGCAGTTTACCAGTAACCTCTTCAAAACATACTGTGCTAACCTTGGAACGCAGATATGCTATGCTTCGGTGGCGCACCCCCGAAGCAAAGGCCAGGCCGAGCGAGCCAACGCGGAGGTCCTGAGGGGCCTCAAGACCAGGACGTTCAAGAAGAAGCTGGAGGCCTGCGGCAGAGGTTGGTACGACGAGCTTCAGTCCGTGTTGTGGTCCATCTACACAACCGCGACCAAGCCGACTGGAGAGACCCCGTTCTTCCTGGTCTACGGAGCCAAAGCGGTCCTCCCTCAGAAGGTCAGACGTCGCTCCGCACGGGTCCTAGCGTTCGACGAGGCGCAGCAGGACGCCGTGTGGGGGATGGACCTCGTGCTGGGGGAGGAACGTCGCCGAGAAGCCACGCTATGAGCGGCGAGGTACCAACAAGCACTGCGGCGACATCACTGCCGCAACATCCGCCCCAGAACTCTCGAGGTAGGAGACCTCGTGCTCAGGCGGGTTCTCTCCAGGGAGGGGCTGCACAAGCTCTCTCCCATGTGGGAGGGCCCGTTTAAAGTTGTTCATGTTTCCAGGCCTGGCTCCGCGCGCTTGGAGACTAAGGAGGGGGTGCCAATCCAGAACGCATGGAACATCCAGCACCTCCGGAGGTTCTACCCCTAAAAAGGCCCAGAGCCTGTGAAGAAGGCGAATGCCTGTGAAGCTATCGCGTCTTGGAAAAGGCCCAGAGCCTGTGAAGAAGGCGAATGCCTGTGAAGCTATCGCGTTTGGGAAAAGGCCCAGAGCCTATGAAGAAGGCGAATGCCTATGAAGCTATCGCGTTTTGGAAAAGGCCCAGAGCCTGTGAAGAAGGCGAATGCCTGTGAAGCTATCGCGTTTTGGAAAAGGCCCGGAGCCTGTGAAGAAGGCCAACGCCTATGAAGCTCGCCGCCCGTGACACTCTCACGTAATAATGAGTTGGGGCTTTACACGCCCCGGAGTCTCAGGAGCACCGGCCTCAAGCCCTGGGGCTCCCTCCCACGCCCAGTGGCAGCACTTAGCTCCGCGCTGGTGAGAAGACGTCGAAGACTAGATTAGGTGCCGGACGCGGCTTTTCATTTGCTTTCCGCAGTTGGCTTGTTCCTTCTCATTCGAAGTTTTATTGAAGTTGTTGCCGTCTTTGGCTTGTGGTTCGACTTTTCACTCTCCTGCCTCAATTTCTCTTGTGCAAGGCCTCGCGAGGGGGGCAGCCGAGCACCCTCGTGAGTGTTCCTATCCTAGTCAGTCAAAGGGTTCGCGACCTGGGCCCATTACAGGAGCACCCCTCCAGTCCGTGCCCCACGGGCACCGCGACACAAACAAAGGGCCTGGGTCGGTCGCCCCCCACGGCCGGGGCCGGGAACTATCCATGCGCGGGCACGTAGCCGGAAGGTACGATAACAAAAGCAAAATGATGATTAAAAGCAATAACCCAAACACGCCCCCACGGTGCTCCACACTACTGTCTTTGTTACGCAGGAAAAAGGAAAAGAAAGAACAAATCTGGTGCAGCTCGCCTCACACCGGCCCGCAGGGAAGGCCTGAGCTGCCTCCGGAGCTCAGGCGGACTCCCTCTCGCGCTTCACTAGGGCGCAACGGTGGGCGGACACGTTACCACCTCCCAAGCAGATACGACGGCATGGAGGCTGACCGCGGCCGCCACTAGAAGAGTCGCCGCCTAAAGAAGAACCGGAGAAGCTTGAGGAACCCTGAGCTCCGCCAGCCGCAGGAGCGCTGCCCTCTCCATCATTGCTGGAGCTGGGTTCCCAGCCGCGGTCATCACCCTCGGGGCAACACCCTGCGCGGCGACCATCTTCCCCAAACACCCTCACGTAGAGGGTGGCATCGCCGTCGAACTTGAAGTGTAGGGTGCACCGACGGCTCAGGCCACGCGCGCGGGCAAACGTCTGCCAACCGCAGGCCAGGGATAGGCTCCCGGCTGCGGAGACCTCCAGTGAGACCCATGAGGCCCGGCTGTAGCAACCGTCGGCCTGAAGCCAGAGGCCGCCCGGGGCGCCGGCCGGGAGCTCGCCAAGGAGGAAGCGAGGAAGTGGAAGCCGGGTGCCAGTCGGCTCCGCCGACCACACTACGAACTCCGGCAGCACTTCAGTAGCGCGAAAGCGCGGCCTAGGGGGACTCGCAGCCAGAGCGCGCCCCCCGGCCCCAGAAATCCACCCGTCGCTGTGCTGAAAATCGCCTCCATGGCCGCGGGGAGCTACTGTGGTGGCCACAGGATGTTTGCAAGGGCGCCCTCAGCCGCGCTTGGGCGGGGGAGAGGCGGGCTCAACCTGGCGAGCCTTCCCCTTCTCTGCGGCCGAGAACCTCCTCGACGGGGCCATGAAGAAGAAGGAGAGGCAAGGGGGGATGAACTGGAAGGGCGCGTGCCGATCCGTACTTATAGCTGGCGAGGGCCAACCAACGGCCCCCACAATCGCAGGTAAATATGACCCGCTTTGCATGCAGGGACTAGTCCAATCCGTGCAGTTGCCGAGGCGCCATGGGGAAGTGAAGACGCCCACGTCCAATCAACCGCCACGCGGCGCCCAAGGCCGCAGGCTGTTAGGGCCCGCGGCGCTTCGCTCTTGCCCTTCCGCCTCCCACCACGGCCAAGCCTGGGGGCGCCTTGGGCCCGGGGGCTACTGTCGGTGTTCTGGGAACGGGGGTCCCCAGACTTGCCTGCCTGCGGCCTGTGGCGTGGATCAAAAGGGGGCCCAGCATGGCCCGTCTTCCCCAACATAGACCCGAGACCTTCGCGAGGGGCCAAGCCTTGCGGGGCGGACGACGCGGAGCTTCCTCAGGCACGGCCTCGTCAGGCTGGCTCGCGAGGAGGCGGAGAGACCAAGGCGGGGTGCCTCACGAGGTGCCCGTGACGCAAGCCATGACGACCAAGGGCGCCAGGCGGGTGCCAGCCCGCGCAGTGTCCTCCTTTCCTCTTTGGTGCAAAGGGGGCAAGCGCAACCGTGGAGTACCGAGGCATCAGGCAAAGGTTGCCATTTCGGTGCAACGAGACCAAGACCATGAGGACTGCAAGACGGAGGTCACCGTGGAGCCCAAGACGGTGTCACCACCAGAGCTTTGTGCAGGCGAAGACTACTTTTGTCAGGATAGCTGATACTAGTTGTCCCCCTTCAAATTAGCCCGCCATTGTTGGCTCCCTTCCCGCTCGATATTTGGGAAGAGGACCAGGGCCTCTATTAATAGGACAGGCCACCCGCAGGGCGAAGGGATGGATGAATCGAAGGATCAAGGGATCAGCGAGAGAGAGAGAGAGAGAGAGAGAGAGAGAGAAGGGTGACTGAACTCCTCCCAGTAGTTCATCCCCCCAGCCAAGAACAGACCCTCGCGAGGCTGTTCTTCCTTGTATTGTTCATCATCATCAGCCCAAGAGGCAATCCACCACACCACACACTGGAGTAGGGTATTACACCACAACGGTGGCCCGGACCAGTATAAACCCTGTGTCTCTTGTGTTGTTCTTTCCATAGTTTATATCCTAGCGAGGCGGAGGGGTGCAGGTAGGTAGGAGGCAAAATCTCCGCGCGCACCCCAGTGTTTGAACCTCAAGGGTCTGTCGGAACCCGAAATCCGACAGAGTCAAATGATGTTGATGATATTTTTGTGGGATGGGGGATGTCAATAGCTTCAAAACGAATGAAGGAACGTAAAAATTGGAGTTCAGACGAATTAGTTATAGACAAAACAAAAATCAGCCGAAGTTGATATCTACAGGTAGCGGACGTCCGGTAATGGACGGATGTCCGGTCGGCTCGGAAATCCGCTATTTTCATTCTGTTGGGTGGCACCGGTCGTCCGGAAGGTGGAGGACGTCCGGTGGTTCATGCGGCTCCGGACGTCCGGAAAAACATCGGTCGTCCGGTGGGTCGGGGTCAACACGAGATCCAAGATTCGGGACGCGATTTTGGGCGGAAATTGGGGATTTTGGGGTCAAAATTGAATAGATTTTGTGGATGGAAGATGGGGAAACTTGGGGAGATGCTAGATCCACTCGAAACCACCAAATCCATGGATGAAAATCAACAAAACTTCATCAAACCAACAACACAAAAAAAATTGGGGCTATTTTTGGTGGGGATTGTCGAATTTGGGGAAGAACACAACAAAATCAAGCTAGAAAACAAGGGGTAGGTGTTCCAAATACATGATCAATGTGGCTCATGATACCAAGATGATGTAGGGTAGAACCCTAATGGCCCTACGTTTCACGATTGGAGGGGATCCTACGAAGAACACGAAGAACACGAGGGCAAACACGAGAGAATCACTCAAACCAGCAAGAACAATCACACATGTGCTAGATCCTCATAACATAAAGAGAGATACATGATCCGAATCCAACAAAGGACGATACATAGGGTAACCGGTTCTTCTCCATGAGGAGGCCTTGAATCCATGAGGGGATCTTCCCGTGGGGGGTCTTGAATCCAAGATGGATCTTCTCCGTAGAGGCTGCGGTCTCTCTCGTGGAGTAGATCCGTATGGATGAGTGAAGCTCTATCTCACATATGAGCTATCACAACGCTAACCCTAACTAGGAGGAGATGGGGGAGTATATATAGTCTAGGGACACGAAGGGGTAAGTGAGGGGTACATTGTGTCGGATTTCGGGTTCCGGCGGACCCTTGAGGTTCGAACACTGGGGTGCGCACGGAGATTTCGCCTCCTACCTACCTGCACCCCTCCGCCTCGCTAAGATCTAAGCTATGAAAAGAACAACACAAGAGACACAGGGTTTATACTGGTTCGGGCCACCGTTGTGGTGTAATACCCTACTCCAGTGTGTGGTGTGGTGGATTGCCTCTTGGGCTGACGATGATGAACAATACAAGGAAGAACAGCCTCGGGAGGGTCTGTCCTTGGCTGGGGTGATGAACTGCAGGGAGGAGTCCAGTCACCCTTCTCTCTCTCTCCAATTGTTGATCTCCAACTGATCCGATCCCCCTCAACCCCCAATCCTGTGGGTGGCTGGTCCTATTTATGGAGGCCCTGGTCCTCTTCCCAAATATTGAGCGGGAGCCAACAATGGCGGGCTAATTTGAAAGGGGACAACTAGTACCAGCTATCCTGACAAAAGTAGTCTTCGCCTGCACAAAGCTCTGGTGGTGAAGTCGTCTTGGGCTCCACGATGACCTCCATCTTGCAGTCCTCCTGGTCTTGGTCTTGTTGCACCAAAATGGCAACCTTTGCCTGATGCCTCGGTACTCTACGGCTGCGCTTGCCCCCTTTGCACCGAAGGGAAAGGAGGACACTGCGCGGGCTGGCACCCGCCTAGCGCCCGTGGTCGTCATGGCTTGCGTCACGGGCACCTCGTGAGGTACCCCACCTTGATCTCTCCGCCTCCTCGTGAGCCAGCCTGATGAGGCCGTGCCTGAGGAAGCTCCGCATCGTCCGCCCCGCGAGGCTTGGCCCCTCGCGAGGGTCTTGGGTCTGTGTTGGTGAAAATGGGCCGTGCTGGGCCCCCCTTTGAGCCACGCCGCAGGCCGCAGGCAGGCAAGTCTGGGGACCCCCGTTCCCAAAACGCCGACAGTAGCCCCCGGGCCCAAGGCGCGCCTGGACTTGGCCCTAACAGCGTGCGGCCTTGGGCGCCACGTGGCGGTTGATTGGACGTGGGTGCCTCTACTTCCCCATGGCGCCTCGGCAACTGCACGGATTGGACAAGTCCCTGCATGCAAAGTGGGTCATGATTACCTGCGATCGTGGAGGTCGGCGGTTGGCCTTCGCCGGCCATAAGTATGGAACAGCGCACACCCTTCCAGTCCATCCCTCCTTGCTTCTCCTTCTTCCCGGTCCTTGCTCCGTCTTGCTACCATGGCTCCGATCCGCCGGTTCTCGACGGCAGAGAAGGGAAAGGCTCCCCGAGAGGAACCAGACCCGCTCCCGCCAAAGAAACGGCTCGTCCTCCGTGGCCCGGACGAGGGGGCCCATCAGGTGGTGTCGAGGCCTTGGTGCGAGCGGGCACCGCCGGGGTTCCTGCTTCCCTTGTACGCCCACATTGAGGGCCCTGAAGCAGCTGATGCTGATCGCCACGGGCGGCGCCACCGTCGGCGCCGATGAGTCACGAAGGTGTGGGTCGTCCCCCCTGGGGTCCACACCGAGGGCTCCTCCCGAGAGTTCATGCTCCATGTCACCATCCCTCCTCAGTCTTGGATTCGCCTTCCTCCCTTCTTCGCCTCCATCATCCCGCAGGGAGAACTCCTGGAGCTTTGGCTTCAGCACGCTGGCTGCTGCACCCTCGCGACCGAGGCAAAGGTCGCGGTCGTTGCCCGGGGCAAGGTCTTCATGACTCGGGGCTGGAGCGAAATCACCCGGGTTTGCAGGACAAGAGGCGCCCTCGTGATCCACTTGGAGTACGATGGTGCTTCGATGATGTTCTTCAAGGTCTTCGATGCGAACGGGCGCCGGCTGGAGTGCTGCCCCAAGAGAGGTGGCCAGGACCTTGCTGCGGCGAGGACTGGGCCCGCCAACCGCTCCCTTGGCGGCTCCTCAGGTGGTGGAGGCGTCGGAGGTTCCAGCGACTCTGGCGAGCTCTTTGCGACTCCGGAGACGAGCGACGACAGCTATGAGCCCCCGAGCCGGCGCCGCTCTTGGAGCAGGGCGGGCTCGTCAGGCCGCCGCTGACTCTGATCTGGATGGGGTTGGCGCCGGTGCTTGACGGCCCACTGTTGATGATGGCGTCTTCTGTAGGGGCGCGCGTAATTAGTGTCCCTTTAGGATCTGTACCCTGCGAGGAATCAAAGATGTGTCCCGTGGGGGCTTGTAAGGTGCTTGTGATCCTGTTTTGTTAATATAACCCTTGTCGTAGAATTGTGCAAGTTGCTCATTCCGTCTTAGCTCAGTCCTCCCTTTCGAACCTCACGAGGGCTTGGTGCTCTGCGCCGACATGTCCCAGTCCCAAGGCGGCTTCAGCCGTCGCTGGTATGCCAGGTCGCGATGCCGTGGTCAAGGCCAGGAGGTGAGCGACCCGGAGTCCGGTAAGAGCCCCTGAGTCGCGATGCTCAGGAGGTCCCCTATGGCGCTCAAGCAGCCGTTGTTCGGTGAGACAGGAGAGCGGCATCGCTAACACGGGATTGCATTAGGTGCGGGGATGATGCCACGGTAGCTGGCGCTTCCGGGTGGTGACTTATCTCGAGGATCAGGGGCCGCTCTCTGGTGTATCGCCGGGTCCGTGCATCGGCAGGCATGAGGTTGCTCGGCAAGGTCCTCGTGTGTCCCTCCCCTCTCGCCCCTGCTCCCCTTTCTGCTCTACGTCTTCGGGTCCCGGCCCTCGAGCGAGTCTTGGCCGTCGCTGGTATGCCAGGTCGCGATGCCGTGGACAAGGCCAGAGGGTGAGGGCTGGAGAGCCAGTAGGAGCCCTGAGTCGCGATGCTC
Source organism: Triticum aestivum (assembly GCF_018294505.1). NCBI lineage: Eukaryota > Viridiplantae > Streptophyta > Magnoliopsida > Poales > Poaceae > Triticum > Triticum aestivum. The sequence goes on along the minus strand of NC_057794.1, from coordinate 145,658,006 downwards.
AGGAACCCCCCCTTTAACGTGCAAGCGGTTCGCGTGGACGAGAGTGAAGGAGACACCGCAAGGGCCTCGCCTGACGCAGCTCCTTCAGGAGATCCTGTAGATCCATCATAGAAAAAACGAGGGGTTTGCCATGACAATTGACAGTCAGCCGTTGGTTGCTTCCGAGGGGTAATGAGGCACTGAAGGCTTGACGAGGTGGCGCCATGCGGGGCTGCCACGGCCACAGCTCAGCCATTCAGGTTTGTCGGCGTTGCAGGGATGGACCCATGCGCAAGCGTCGTGCCGTTTGGGAGCAGTTCCGTCAGTTGAGCGGGCAACTAGGTCAAGCACATTAGCTGTGGAGGAGTGGATTCATTCAAATAGATGCTAGGAAGGCGGACATCACTGGGTCAGGCCCGAGCGACTTTGGGATCATGCAGCCTGAGGGGCGCCCCCGACAAGGTAAGCTAACAACATGAAATGAAAGGGATACACGCCGCAGGGACGGACCCACGCGGCCTGGGAATAATGCAGCCCTGGGGGGCGCTCCCAGCTGGAAGTGAAACTTGAAAGATGTCACCTGATGACATTGAGGACGAAGGGGTGTTGGTGTAGCGGACTCGGTGGGCCGCGGAAGCCGATCCTCACGAGCCCCCAGGCCCAGGGGCCTCGGCAGGCTCCGGAGGCGCTGGCGGCTCCTCGCGGACCATCTCCATCTTCGCCAGGGCTGCGGAACGCCTGGCCTCTTGTGCCTCCGTGATGCCCCTCATGAGGCGCTGGTACATGGCAGCTGCGTTCGGCAAGCCGTAAGGCATGCGAACGTAGCTGTGGGGTGGACCTCCGTAGCGCCCCACTCGCCAGGGCCAGAGGCGCTCCAGAGAGGCGACTCGGTTGAGCCCTGGTATGTCAATGCAGATGCGCATCCCACCATCCTCGCCTGGATGGGGAGCCACTGCTGGTAGGCGGCGGCCGCCTTTCATGACTCTTGACTCCTGTAGCTCCTGAATGGCCTTCTTGACGAACTCCTAAGGGTCTAGCTCTCCTTGCCTTGCTCCTTCTTGAGGGAAACGTGCTTCGAAACACGCCTCCATGTGGTGCCCAAGCGCCTCCCTCGTGACCCTAGCTAGGTCGGTGGCCCTCCAGGGGAGAGCCCCCGAGCCCTACCTGAGGAGGGCGCCGAGCGCGCTTTCCTATGCGATGGAAGGAGGTTCCTCCTGGGCAGGCACGGGCCCAGAGGGGCCTTCCTCCTGAGGGGCCGGGCCGGACAATGTCTTCTTCTTCTTGGGGGCGGTCTCGGCAAGCCTCCTCCTTCCGCGATCTGGGTCTTCCAGTGACGCGGCCTGAAAGGCTCATTCCAGGGAACACACCGCGTCCTTCTCTTCACAGGGCACCGTGATGACTCTGCCACTTCCTGGCATCTTGAGGACGTTGTAGCCGTGGTGAGTTACGGCCATGAACTTGGCTAGTGCTGGGTACCCAAGGATGGCATTGTACGGCAGGCGAATGTGAGAGACGTCGAAGTCGATGAGCTCGGTGCGGTAGTTGTCACGTGCCCCGAAGGTGACAGGGAGGCGGACCTGCCCAATCGGGACCGTGGAGCCGTCGGTGATTCCAGAGAAAGGCTTGGTTGGCTGAAGCTGGCTGTAGGGCACTTGGAGATTGTTCAATGTTTTCACGGACAGGACGTTGAGCCCTGCCCTGCCATCGCTGAGGGTCCTGGTGACTACCATGTTGCTCATGATTGGGGAACAAAGCATCGGGAGGACTCCGGCTGTAGCCGAACACTTGAGCTGATCTGTTGAGCTGAACGTGATGGCGCACGCCGACCACCTGAGAGGGCGCGTGGCTTCGAGCCTGGGGAGGGCTGCATTCACTTCGCGGGCAAACTACTTGAATATGCATTGAGAGGCTGGGGCTTGAGCCCCGCCCAGGATGCAGGCGATTGCGCGCGGCTCCTGGAAGCCCCCATCCCCGTCGTCCTGGTGGCGGTCCTCGTTTCTCCTTGGCTGCGGCGGCAGCGGAGAGAGGCCTGCGTTGCCTTGCGGGCGATCCTCGCGAGGCTGATCCCTCCAGTCTCCCTCGCGAGGCGGGTCTTGCCACCGATCCTCGCGAGGTTGATCGCGCCACCCTTGGCGCGGGCCACGGTCTTCCCAGCATCCTGCGTTCCTTCCTCCTCCTCGACCGTAGCCCCGGTCACCGCGGTCGGGGCGACGGCCGATCCTTCCTTCTCGCACGGCTCGGAGCTCCTGACATTCGTTGGTGTTGTGGGTGTGGAGGTCGTGGTACACACAGTACCGACTGCCCTTGGGAGGTTCAGGCTGATCTCTGCCCCGCTTGGTGTCTGGTTCTGCCGCGAGCATGGCAGCCCCCTTGCGCTTCACATCCTTGGCCTTGGCTTCTTCTCTTCTGGGTCTGCGGCCGGCAGCTCGAGGAGGGAGAGACGCCCTTCATCAGCCCTGGCGCACTTGGTTGCCAAGTTGAAAAGCTCCAAGGAAGTGCACAGGTCTTCATGCATCGCCAGCTCCTCCTTCATCTTGACATCGCGCACGCGGTCGGAGAAGGCTGAGATTATGGCCTCCTCAGTCACCTTGGGAATCTTGAGGCGTGCGTTGTTGAAGCGCTGGATGTACTTCTACAGGGTCTCCCCGGGTTGTTGCTTGATGCGGCGCATGTCGCTCACGGCGGGTGGCCGGTCGCGAGTACCTTGGAAGTTGGCGATGAAGCAGGTGCGCATCTCGTCCCAGGAGGAGATCGTGCCCGGAGCCAGGTTCAGGAGCCAGGTGCGGGCCCTGTCCTTGAGCATCATGGGGAACTAGTTCGCCATGACCTTCTCGTCTCCGTTGGCAGCTTCGATGCCTAGCTCGTAGAGCTGGAGGAACTCCACAGGGTCAGTCGTGCCATCGTAACGAGGAGGCAGATCTGGCTTGAACTTGCCGGGCCAGGCGACGCTGCGTAGCTCGATGGTGAAGGCGCGGCAGCCTGCTATGGCCACAGGAGGCCTTGGGTGACGGAGAGCTTGGTCTTGCACGTCCCCACGCGCTGCAGCTGGGAGCAGCGCGGGGTCTTGACGCGCGGGAGCAGGAGCATGGTCACGACGTGCTGGAGCAGGGAGCGCCAGGGCAGCTTCTTGCGGGCGAGGGACTTCTTGGCAGCTCTGCTCTTGCCGCGCTGGCACCTGACGGAACGGGTTCCGCCCAGGGGCCACGCGCCTTGGAGCCATGGCGCCTTCCTGAGGAGGAGGCGGCCGGGGCGCCGCCGGAGCTTCGTCGCCCTCGCGGGGCGGGGTGCGGTGCAGCGGAATGGACGGCGCAGGAGAGCCCCCTGCGGCGCGGATGAGCTCGGCGACGCGGTTGAGCCATTCTTCGTAGACGTCGTCGACGGGACGGTAGCGCGGGAGCTCATTTGCCGCGATCAGCGCAGCTCGAGCCTCCATGGGCGCACGGAGCGCGCGGGACGAAGAACCAACTGGGGTGAGCGAGGGAGTTGCGGTGCGGCCGTCTTGCCGCACGGACGGATGCTGAGACGATGCTTGCTGCTCGTCCCCCGCCGGGCCGGTGGCGGCGTTGACGGCAGGTGACTAGGAACGGCGAGGACGCCCGCCGACAGGGGCCGTCTGGGCGACGTGGGAAGCGAGAGCAGCCCGGCGCTTGGCGCGGACCCGACGAGCATCAGACATGGGCGCGATGGTCGGAGGAGAACGGGGTGGTGGAAGACGAATTCCGGCGCACCCCTACCTGGCGCGCCAAATGTCGGATTTCGGGTTCCGGCAGACCCTTGAGGTTCGAACACTAGGGTGCGCGCGGAGATTTCGCCTCCTACCTACCTGCACCCCTTCGCCTCGCTAAGATCTAAGCTATGAAAAGAACAACACAAGAGACACAGGGTTTATACTGGTTCAGGCCACCGTTGTGGTGTAATATCCTACTCCAGTGTGCGGTGTGGTGGATTGCCTCTTGGGCTGACGATGATGAACAATACAAGGAAGAACAGCCTCGCGAGGGTCTGTTCTTGGCTGGGGCGATGAACTGCTAGGAGGAGTCCAGTCACCCTTCTCTCTCTCTCCGATTTTTGATCTCCAACTGATCCGATCCCCCTCAACCCCCAATCCTGTGGGTGGCTAGTCCTATTTATAGAGGTCCTGGTCCTCTTCCCAAATATCGAGCGGGAAGGGAGCCAACAATGGCGGGCTAATTTGAAAGGGGACAAGTAGTACCAGCTATCCTAACAAAAGTAGTCTTCACCTGCACAAAGCTCTGGTGGTGACGCCGTCTTGGGCTCCACGATGACCTCCGTCTTGCAGTCCTCCTGGTCTTGGTCTTGTTGCACCGAAATGGCAACCTTTGCCTGATGCCTCGGTACTCCGCGGGTGCTCTTGCCCCCTTTGCACCAAAGGGGAAAGGAGGACACTGCGCGGGCTGGCACCCGCCTGGCGCCCGTGGTCGTCATGGCTTGCGTCATGGGCACCTCGTGAGATACCCCGCCTTGATCTCTCCGCCTCCTTGCAAGCCAGCATGATGAGGCCGTGCCTGAGGAAGCTCCGCGTAGTCCGCCCCGCGAGGCTTGGCCCCTCGCGAGGGTCTTGGGTCTGTGTTGGTGAAGATGGGTCGTGCTAGGCCCCCCTTTGAGCCACGCCGCAGGCCGCAGGCAGGCAAGTCTGGAGACCCCCGTTCCCAGAACGCCGACACATTGGCCTCGGCCCACAACTGGACATAGCCAGGGACCTGACGTCCGCTCGGCACCGGATGTCCGGTGGTTCCAGGGGGACCGGTCGTCCACTTGCGTCGGACGTCCGCTGAAAGTGTTCTGTGGTCGGGACAGCAGACGTCTGGAAGTCTCGGACTTCCATTAATATTGCCGAGAATCCGGTGCAGGGTCGGATGTCCAATTGCTTGGAGGTCTGTAGCTGGCGTAGGCTAGTGTTCAGGCGCTGGTCATCTGCCGAGGGTCGGATGTCCGCTCACTGTGAGAGGCTGATCGTCCGGTGTCGTCTGGACATCCACTCGCTGGAGCTTCTTCGGTAGTTCCTCTTCTTGTTCCTCGCACTTGGTGTCCTTGCCGTCTTGTCCAATGCTCCTAGCTATTCCATGGTCTTCCTCTTGGTTCCTGATCATGCATAGCACACACGTTTGAGGTAGTAGCCATGTCTCACATGTAGAAAGTGGAGGTTCGGAGACGAGCGAGTTCACCTTGTATCCAATGGCGTATAGTCGAGGTCTCATCTTATGTACCCTTGGGTCATGGGGAGTGGTCGAAGTGGACATGGGGATGATCGTAGGATGCTCCACATCACCAAGTCTCCTTCAAAATTGGAGCATACAAAGACACTTTGGAGTGTGATTTTGTTCCTATGTCCGTTTGCCACCTCCTTCTTGGACGACCATGGAAATTTGACCGAGGCGTCATCCACAACGGACGAACCAATCACTATAGCTTCAAGATGAAAGGGAAGGAGTACGTTCTACGACCTATGTCTCCAAGCAAGCTACACACCATCATGGAGAGAATAGTGAGTGAGTGAACCACCACAAAGAAAGTGAGTGCCACAAGCCCAAATCGAGTGCCTCCACGATGAGCGACAAGAAGAACTTAGTGCTATTTTCCACCAAAAGTGAGATGAGAGAAGTGTGTGAGAACCCATCAAATGTTATGCACTATGTCCTTTTGTGCAAGGACGAGGCACCAAAAACTAACACCTCCACAATCTACCTTTAGTTTTATCTTCTCTATTGCAGGATTTCCAAGATGTATTCCCCGATGAACTACCTCCGAGTCTACCTCCACTACAAGGCATTGAACACTGCATCGACCTCATCCCCGGCGCACCTCTTCCTAACAAGGCTCCCTACCGCGTCAACCCCGAGGAAACCAAGGAGATCCAATGGCAAGTACAACAACTTATCGACAACGACCATGTACGAGAAAGCTTGAGCCCTTGTGCCGTCTCGGTAATCCTTGTTCGCAAGAAATATGGTACATTTCGCATGTGTTCCGATTGTCGTCCTATCAATGCTATTACTGTTCGATATAGATATCCTATTCCACACCTTGATGATATGTTAGATGAGCTTAGCGGAGCCACAATTTTCTCTAAAATTGATCTTAAAAGTGGCTACTATCAAATACACATCCAAGAAGGTGATGAATGGAAACCCTCTTTTAAAACCAAGTTTGGCTTGTATGAGTGGTTGATCATGCAAATGGGTTTATCCGAAGAACCTGGTACTTTCATGCGAGTCATGCATTTTGTTCTTCGCCCATACATTGGCGTATTTGTTATGGTCTATTTCGACGATATTCTTGTATTCAGCAAATCTCTCAAAGCTCATGTCACCCATCTTAGAACCGTGTTGCAAAATCTTAGAAAGAGCGCCTTTATGCTAATACAGACGAATGCCTTTTTGGTGTTGATAAGCTCATTTTCTTGGGTTTCGTTGTATCTTCTAAGGGTGTTCATGTAGATGAATCTAAGATCAATGCTATTAAAACTTGGCCCCAACCAACAAACGTGCAACAAGTGCATAGTTTTCTTGGTTTAGCCGGTTTCCGAAAGCAATGATCCTGAAGAGTACCTATCATGGGCATTGAACATCGACAAGATCTTTCGTTTGCACAACTATGAGGAAGAGAAGAAGATCACCATGGCATCCCTTGAGTTCCAAGATTACGTCCTCATATGGTGGGAACAATTCATCGAGCGACGAGAAGCAAGAGGTGAACCACCCATCACCACTTGGGTCGAAATGAAGGATGCCATGAGAGCACGTTTCGTGCCAACCTACTACAACCGAGACGCCTTCAAGAAACTCCAACTCCTCAAGCAAGGAACAAAGAGCATTGAAGAATACTACAAAGAACTAGAGGTCGACATGATACGAGCTAATGTCACGGAAGATGATGAGCAAACTATGGCACGCTTCTTGAATGGACACAATCATCCCATAAAGAAGATCACCGACTTCCAAGCTTACTCGAACCTCATCGATCTAGTCCATCAAGCTACCAAGGCGGAACTTCAAGTGCATAATGACTTCAAGTACGCCAAGTACTCTTCCAAGAGCTACGGCTTCTCCAACACCCAAGCTTCAACGACTCCAACAACTTATACCTCAACCAAGCCTTCCACAAGCAATGGCGACAAGTCAAGTTACAAGAAAACTTCGACAACCTCAAGTCGTCCACCTAGTACAAACAACTTCAAGCCGAGAGCTTCATCAACAACTACTCTAACCGACGAGACTGTCAAGACAAGTTCCATCAAGTGCTTCACATGCGGCGGCCGAGGACACAAGTCCTTCGAGTGTACCAACAAGCGCACCATGATCCTCAACGACGACGAAACCTATGACTCCATGAGTGAAGAGGAAATGGAAACCCTTGAGCAAGTGGCCATGCACCGACAAGTGAACGTAGATGAAGATGATCAAGTGTTTTGTGACGAAGACTCGAACCCCGCTCTTGTTGTATCCAAGGTCTTGACACTTCAACATCAACAAGACCAAGACCAAACATGCCATATCTTGTATACCAAGGCCGGCATCAATGGAAGGTCCGTCAAGGTCATCATCGATGGAGGGAGTTGCCATAACTTAGCAAGTGCAGAACTATGCTCCAAGCTCCAATTGGTCAAGACGAAGCACCCACACCCATACAAGGTTGAATGGCTAAGCGACTCCAGCACTATCCAAGTCGAGCATATGGTGCAAGTTTCGCTCGAGATCGAAGCATACGAAGACACTTTGGAGTGTGATGTCGTTCTGACGTCCGTTTGCCACCTCCTTCCTGGACGGCCATGGCAATTTGACCGACGTGTCATCCACAACGGGCGAACGAATCACTATAGCTTCAAGATGAAGGGAAAGGAGTATGTGCTACGACCTATGTGATGAGGACATCACTAACAAAGTTACACCCACAGCCCCTACTGATACATATACAGGACCAATTACTAGAGTTCGCGCACGCCAATTAAATTACCATGTACTTTCGTTTCTTGGTAATGATTCTAATGTTCATGAGATTATGATGCTGCCTAAATTGGATACATTTGTCTTGCTTACAAATGAAGGGCCTAGCTTGGACAAGAAGGATGATCATTGGAGCAAGATCAAGCATGGATATGATGGCATGCGCAAGGGGAACAACAACAGAGTTACAAGTGATGATTTCAGGACTTTGAAGCCACCATAATGAGTGCGTGAAGCCTTGGACGAAATATACAAGATGCCACTTCATAAATTTCGTCTAGAGGCTATTATAGGTGTTGCGTCACCTTATTATTGGGCCAGGCCCATGTAATTTCGAAATACTTGAGTATAGGCTGTTTTTAGAGTCTGTATGTGTGGGGAAACAAGAGTTAGGGTTGGTTTCGGACCCCTCCTCCAAGGGCCACGAAATTCCCCCCTCTTCCTCCATATATACAACCCTTAGGGCATCGTTTAGACTTTGGGTTTTGTTTAGACTAAAAGTTTGCCATAGCTGCAACTTCACGTACTTCGTTTGTGTTCAACGACCAGACAAAGGCATCACAGAACCCCACCTTCATTAATAAAGCTTTCCTCTTATATTCGCAATATCCAGATTGCAATCTTAGTTTCTTGCTTGTTCTTCATTTGCTCGCAGGAAACAGACCCTCATGGTCAGGTTGATCGTGCTCCGGCATGGTCAATAACCCCTCGGAAGTTGGTTTAGCGATTGCTAAGGCGCGACTTCTCACACGTTCGTAGTCGGATCATCAAGGTCGACTCCCATAGAAAACTATAGTCACCATCTCATCGAAACATCGGGACACCTTCGCCTCTATCACTATGTCTCCTAGCCAAGTAATCGCCGACAAGCAAGCCACCCATCATGGAGAGAAAAGTGAGAGAGCGAAAGAGAGTGAGCGTCACAAGCCCAAATTGAGTGCCTCCACGATGAGCGACAAGAAGAATTTAGTGGTATTTGCCACCAAAAGTGAGATGAGAAAAGTGTGTGAGAACCCATCAAGTGTTACGCACTATGTCCTCTTGTGCAAGGATGAGGCACCAAAGACTAACACTTGTCACATCCTACCTTTACTGTTGTCTAATATCTTGCAGGAATTCCAAGACATCTTCCCCAATGTGCTACCTCCGGGACTACCACCACTATGAGTAATCGAACACCAAATCAACCTCATCCCCGGAGCACCCCTTCCTAACAAGGCTCCCTACGGCGTCAACCCCGAGGAAACAAAGGAGCTCCAATGGCAAGTACAACAACTCATCGACAATGGCCATGTCTGAGAAAGTTTGGGCCCTTGTGCCATCCCGATAATCCTTGTTCCCAAGAAAGATGGTACATTTCGCATGTGTTCCGATTGTCGTCGTATCAATGCTATTACCGTGCGTTATCGTTACCCCATTCCACGCCTAGATGATATGCTAGATGAACTTAGCGGAGCCGTAATTTTATCTAAAATTGATCTTAAAAGTGGCTACTATCAAATACGCATCCAAGAAGGTATTGAATGGAAAACCGCATTTAAGACCAAATTTGGCTTATATGAATGGCTTGTTATGCCAATGGGTTTATCCGAAGCACCCGGTACTTTCATGAGAGTCATGCATTTTGTTCTTTGCCCCTACATTGGTGTATTTGTTGTGGTTTATTTTGACGATATTCTTGTGTTTAGCAAATCGCTTAAAGATCATGTCACCCATCTTAGAACCATGTTGCAAACCCTTAGGAAAGAGCGCATTTATGCTAATATGGATAAATGCCTTTTTTGTGCTGATAATCTTGTTTTCTTGGGTTTCGTTGTGTCTTCTATGGTTGTTCATGTAGATGAATCCAAGATCAATGCTATTAAAACTTGGCCCCAACCAACCAACTTGCACCAAGTGCGTAGTTTTCTTGGTCGAACCGGTTTTTATCGTAGATTCATGAAGGATTTTAGCACCATTGCTTCCCGTGTACTCTACCACCCGTCTATGAGCTCACCCGCGGACAAATATATGGAAAATAACGTATGGAGCAATGCACCATCCTTCCATTTCAAACCGGAAAGACTACAAGTTCAGTCAGGTCAAAAGGAGGATGCTCTTTGTTGCATCGAAACCCAAGTATTCATGCTTTACATGGTCTATCACCCGCCCCGCTACTGTTGGATCACGGGTTCTCGCAAAACCCTCAAGGTTTAAACATTTGGGTGCACACAAAGCTTTCCTTCCTACCGATCCACGCCCTAGCTCGCTAATATATCACGGACGAACTCGACGAACTCGCAACACAAGGCACACAAGGTTTATATTGGTTCGGGCCACCGTTGTGGTGTAACACCATAATCCAGTGTGCTGGTGGTGGATTGCCTCTTGGGTTATGGATGAACAGTAGAAGGGGAATAACAGCCTCCTGAGGTTGAGGTGTTCTTGTGCTCGGTGAACTTGTATGGGTGAGATGCCCCTCGATGAGTTGGCTCAGAATCAGTTGTCCCTACGGTGGTGGCTAGCTCTACTTATATAAGTGTCAGGACCCCGACTCGATGTCACATCGATCTAGCCGGTAACACCTCATATCACTTCGCGGCCTCACGCACGGTATCCCCATGGGTGTCGCCTTACCTTTGCCCGGGACCGTTTGCGCCTTTTGGCTCACGTATATGATAGTGTCGCTAGCATCCATATGATAAGGAGCCCGGGCTGACATGACTAGTCGTAAACCCAAAGTGGCACAGACTTACAGGGACAGGCATCCATGACCCAGCTTCGCACGTGTCGGTCATCAGCAAGTGGGTCCGGGCTGTAGCACTGGGCTAGCAGGACTCCGGTAAACCGGGCTGTAGCGGGCTAACAGGACTCTGGTACTCAATGCGTGACATTTCCCCGAAGGGACAGACACAGGAACGAAGAAGGACACATGCCGGCCAGCCTAAGTGTTCCAGAGCAGTAGCAAGCTACCATGGCTCAGCGGTAACACTAGGAGACATTTCCCGGTAAGAGAGGCTACTAAAGATAAACAACTAGATAGTCAGATCCCACACATACCAAGCATTTCAATCATACACACAATATGCTCGATATGTGCAAATACAACGAAGCATCACAACATGACTCTACGACACAAGTACTTTATTTAAGGCTCAGGGAGCCATACATAACATACACAAAGGTACGGGTCTCACGACCCAGCATTCAAGTCATACAGTCATACAAACCAGCAGTGGAAGTAACTTGTCTGAGTACAGACAACTAGTAAAATAAAAGAGGCTTGGAAAGCCTAGCTATACTACGTGGTCCTTCACAAGCTCAGGATCACCACCTGGGCCTTAGCCTACTCATTGATGTCAACGTCTACGTAGAACCCATCAGAAGGGGTTGCAGCGTCTTCTGTAAAAATGTAAATTATAGCAACATGAGTACAAAGGTACTCAGCAAGACTTACATCAGATCCTACATACATGCATATTATCAAGAAGGGTTGGTGGAGTTATTGCAGCAAGCCAGCTTTGACTCTTGGCTAGGCTAACCTACGAGACTCCAACTTGAAATGGTTTTGCGTACACGAGTCCACTACTCACCACTTCAATACACTACCGAGGATCCACCTCCGTTTTCCTACGGAAGAGCCATCCTCGGCACTCACACTTATCTTGAGGCTTTTAGTAGTTTCCATTTACTTGTCTATGAACTGTATAGGCAACCAAGTAGTCCTTTACCGCGGACGCGGCTATTCGAATAGATCATGTTAACCCTGCAGGGGTGTACTTCTTCATACATGTTTCCACCACTTAGCGTCTGCACACGACATGTGCTCGGCAGACTTCAAGCGAGAGCCGACGTGGGTGTAGACCACGACCTACCTAAACACTTAAGCCTCTAGTCCAGGTTTATCGCCTATTCAGGTTCCATCCGCAGGGAGTCCGGCCGAGGTTTCCCATACGGCCCCGAACGATGTGAACAGGGTTCCCGAGATACCTAACGGGTATTCGGTACACCGTGCCACGTACCTACCGCATCACAGCCCACCCCTACGGTCAGCGCTGTCCACGGCCTCCAGTAGGCTACAAACACCAGAAACTACTTGCAACTCCTGGACAGAGAACTAGGGTGAATAAGAAGTCGAGCGGGGTCATATTTCAGGGCCCAATGCATGGTAGTAGCTGTATCTTAAATCACACATACAGATCTCAGTGCTTAAGGTCGGCTTCAATGAAACAATCCACCATGTACTCCTACATGGCCTCTCATCGATACCTTTACCAAATCGTGTTCACCACACCACTCCCATTACCGACATAATCATTTCACTCTAGCCCATCACCCAGATGAACCAGACCTGACACGACTCTAAGCATAGCAGGCATAGCAAGGTAGGAACAACACATCCATAGGGCTCAATCAACTCCTACACATGCTAGTGGGTTTTATCTAGTTACTGTGGCAATGACAGGTCATGCAGAGGAAATGGGTTCAACTACCGTAGCACACAGCAGTTTGAAACGCGTTGTCTTAATGTAGTAAAAGAGAGCAGGAGCGAGAACATGGGATTGTATCGATATGATCAAATGGTTGGTTGCTTGCCTGATGGTTCAATGCACTGATACGGTTCTTCGTTAGGGTAATCACGATACTCCTCGGAGACAGAACTTGTCGCAAGGGACACCGATACACAACCATCACCAAACAATGTGAAACAATATGATGCATGCATGAAACATGGCAATATGAGTGTGTTGGGCTAATGCAACTAAAACCAGAAGGGTTTGAACCAATTTGAATCAAAGATTCAAATTTCAAACTCAAACATGGCCTTTTAAGGTGCTTTTTCTTGTACTGCATTAAACATCAAGTTAACTTGTTTAATCATGCATGAAAATAGTACAGATGGATAGATTGGATTTTTCTGATCATTTTTCATATATAATTTGTCTGATTTGGAGTTACAGAATAAAAGTTATGAATTTTTGAAGGTTAAATTATATTCTGGAATTTCCTATATTAGAATAATTCCAGAAAATCATTATTGCGTCAGCCTGACGTCAGTGTGACGTCAGCAGGTCAACGGAACACGTCAGGGTCAAACCTGACAGTGGGTCCCGCATGTCAGGGTGATTATTTTAATTAAAGTTTAATTAAAACTAAACCTGTTTAATTAACAGGGCTGGGCCCCACCTGTCATTGACTCAGGGGAGTCAACCAGGGCCCACCTGTGGTCAAAGTCAATGCCAGCGGCGCCGGCGTTTAGCCGCCGGCGAGCCCGACACGGCGGCGGGAGTGGTTTTGGCCATTTCGGCCACCAAATGGGTCGCGGAGACCACCGGAGTGGAGCTGAGGACAAGCCGCAGCTCTTGGTGGAGTCCGTTGGGGTCGGGGTGGCCGGAGTTGGTGCCGGCGACGACTTTGGCAGCCACCAGGGTTCGGCCGAAGATGAACTTGGTGCTAGAGGGGTCGGTGAGGCTCGGGGAGTGGCTAGCTAGGTGTTGCGGAGCTCGGTGAGTAAGATGGACACCAGCTCGTGGCCGGAGGGTGGCCGGAAGCACGTCGGCGACGAGATCCGCGGCGGTGCGGGCGTGCGATCCTCGTGCGGTGGCTACACGGCTCGGGAATGAGAGAGGGAGGGTCGGAGGAGTAGCTAGGCTCACAGCGCTCCCGTAGAGGCCACCGGCGGGGTCGGGGACAAGCTGAGGCGGCGACGGCGTTGAAGGGGATCTCCGGCGATGGCGAGCTCGGGCGAGGTCGGTGCGGTGGTCTCGGGCCGCACGAGCACACGGGGCTCGGCTAGCTCGATGAAGTGGATGGCGGCGGAGCTCCTGGACACGGTGGCACGGCGTGGGGTTGACGGAGGGCGTGGCTACGGCGAGGGGGTGGCGGCAATGGCGTCGGCCATGGCTGGGGCGTGCGAGGGGGAGGAGCTGGAGAGGAGAGGGGGTGTCTGGGGGGTTCGGGGGAGAGAGGGAGGCCGATTCACAGCGTTAGCCGGGCGAGGGAGGCGGCGAGGCGGCGAGCAGGTGCGTGGCACCCATGCGGTGCTCGCCGTCGAGCACCTGCCTGCCTGCCTGGCCGGCAAGCAGCTCGCTGGCGCGGTGCTGGGCTGGGCCGGCAGGTGGGTCGGGTGCTGGGCGCCAGGTAAGCCTTTTCTATTTTCTTTCTGTTTTCTGTTTTTTTAATACTTCTGCAACTTTGTTGAATTAAATAAAATACTTAGGCAACTTCAAAAATCACCAAACTACTCCTGGTCCATAGTTGGATTATTTCCAACATGAAACATTTTAGTTTGGAGTTATTTGAGCATTTAAATATTTTATATAATTTTAAATGCCCAAATTCAAATACTTATGATTTAAATCAAAAACCCTAGGATGGCCTAGGAAAATGTGCACCACTTTTGGCAGAGGTTCTGAACCAAGACAAAAATGATGGGCATTTTAGAAGGGCATTTCAGGTTCATTGAAAAAGTTTTTAGTAAACCCTAATTGGTTTCAGAGGGGACTGGGGGTTCTGTCATCCCCATTTCAGGTTTCTAATGAAAGAGTAAACATGATGAAACACTCTAATGCATGGCTAACTAGGATGTGACAATAAGCCCTGGTCCTCTCCCCAAATATTGAGCGGGAAGGGAGCCAACAACGGCCAATTTGAAAGGGGACAGCTACTACAGCTTATCTGACAAAAGCGGTCTTCGCCTGCGAAAGGCTCTTATGGTGACGCCGTCTTGGGCTCCACGGTGACCTCCGTCCTACCGTCCTGCTGTTCTTGGTATTGTTGCACCGATATGGAAACCTTTGCTTGATGCCTCGATACTCCGTGCTTGCGCTTGCCTCCTTAGCACCAAAGAGGAAACAAGGATGCTGCACGTGCTGGCACCCGCCTGGCGCCTGCCTGATCTTGATCGTCATGGCTCACGTCACGAGGGCCTCGCGAGGTTTGCCCTGCCTTGATTTCTCCGCTCCTCGCGAGGCAGCCTGGTGAGGCCGCTCCTGAGGAGGTCTTGTGTTGTCCGCCTCGCGTGGCTTGGCCCCTTGCGAGGGTCTTGAATGTCTCGTTGATGAAGATGGGCCGTACAGGCCTGCAGCACAGCCACGCCGTGGGCCGCAGGCAGGCAAGTATGGGGACCCTCATTCCCAGAACGCCGACAGTAGCCCCCGGGCCCAAGGCACGCTCGGGCTTGGCTTCGAGGTGAAGCCAAAGGTCAAGTACGGAGCGCCGTGGGCCCCAAAAGCCTGCGGCCTCGGTCGACGTGTGGCGGTTGATTGGGCGTGGGCATCTCCGCTCCCCCACGCTTCCTTGGAGTCCGCCTGGCTATGCGGCCCCCGCTACCTACACAGTTATTCTTCCATCGCCCACGCCTTACTTCCCCAATTCCTCTGCTCCCTCGAGACTCTGTTCCTTCTCCCAATCTGACTTGAGCTCTGCTTCCTCCATTGCCATGGCGCCGAAACAAGAAGACAAAGGGAAGAAGCCTCAGTCTTCGCCAAGTGCGCCCTCGGCCGTCGTGCCTGCGGTGGGCCGATCCTTGGTGCTCAGCGATGAAGCCATGGACAAGGTGCATCCAATGCTTGCTTCCAGCTTCAACGAGTGGGGGAAGATGAAGGCCTGGCCTGTGTCTCGCGCTCGCATCACCCGGGCAGCCACCGAGGTCCCAATCTTCATCTATGCCCTCTGGGCTGGCCTGATTCCTCCTTTCTCCGCCTTCTTCAACGTGGTGCTTGAGTATTACCAGATCCACATGCTGCATCTCGACCCTCAATCCATGACTGTCCTTGCCGTCTTTTCCTTTGTATGTGAAGCCATGGTGGGCATCGTTCCTTCTGTGGCCCTCCTCCGCCATTTCTTCTCATTGCATCTGATTGACCCTCGGCGAAGCTCGGGGTGCATGAGCTTCCAGGCCGTGGCTGCAACGGCAGGCGCGGGGATCGACTTCGAGCTTCCTCCATCCACGAGCGAGTTTCGGACACGGTGGGTGTTCGTCGATGCCGGGGTGCTCAGCCCTCTATTCCATTCTCCGTCAGCGCCTGCCGTTCCCAACTCCGGTTGGGGCCACGAGAGGCTCGCAAGCCCCTGTCTTGTCCCAGTCTGGCTCAGGCTGAGGAGGTTGAAGGACCGCAGCGTGACCGCGCCTATGGTGGTGAAGGAGTTCGTCAGGCACCGAGTTGCTCCGCTTCAGCGCCATTCTCGCCCGATGTGGGCTTTGCTCAGCAGTCAGGACCAAATGAGGTTTCAGGAGTCAGGGCTTCCTCTTAAGACACGGCAAACAGTGCTTGAGGTCCTGGCGGGTGTTACTTCGCCGAGCGACATGCCTGGGAAGAGCTGTCTGTTGTACCGCTTCACAAACAAGGAGGAATTTATGAAGCAGATGCCTTCATTCGATGAGTGGGGGCTGCGCCCAGACGGGCTGGCGGGGCCCCGTGAGAAACCCACCAACATGGTTCCCCTCTTTGCTGCTGGCGTCGAGCTCAAGCATGCAGGGGGTGAGCACCGTTGGTGGCCGATGGTACGAGTGCCGAGGTGTTGATGCCGCCTGGGGCTCCCGAGGCATCGTCCTCGGGAGCTCGTGACCCTTGCCCTGGGGTGGCGGTTGCGGATACGATGCAGTGCGTGATTCCCGAGGCCGAAGCTCCTGAGACCTCGGCAGATCGCTGCGAGGCGGCGCCCGATGGCCCTCCTCAGCTTGGCGCTCCCGAAGTTGTCCCTTCTAGCGCTTGCCCTGTTGCACCTCGTACTGGCTGCCATGTCCAATGCTTTGGTCGGCTCTGCGTGGACTTCGAGGAGCTCCGGAAGAGGAAGAGGCCCCCGAGCGGCAGCGGTGGCATCTTCGGGCCGTTGAAGCGGAGGAAGTACATCGTCGTCGACGAGTAAGTACTGAATCTTTGTGGTTTCCTGAGT
Source organism: Triticum aestivum (assembly GCF_018294505.1). Lineage (NCBI taxonomy): Eukaryota > Viridiplantae > Streptophyta > Magnoliopsida > Poales > Poaceae > Triticum > Triticum aestivum. The sequence goes on along the minus strand of NC_057794.1, from coordinate 145,641,186 downwards.
TTTGCTTTCCTTCCTGACTGTGGTTCTTCAGGGTTCCCGCCGTCAAAGCCGCTGCATCTCGTGAGGAGCGGCCTCCTCTCTCCTTGGCTCCCCCGCCGGTCTTGATTGCCCCGAGCACGCATGTCGCTCCTGGTGCGTGGTCGGCTGGAGAGGCGTGCTTGCCTCCATGGTGCCTTGAGTTCGCGGCCTCGTCACCCCTCCTCTGCAGCCTTGCTTGGAGCTTGGAGGGTGTGCACAGGACCCCTCCTCTGGTCATGGACGGTGGCTGGCTGGCTTCGGCCTTCGGCTCCTCTTCAAGCAACGGGCCCCAATTAGTTCAGGCCTCTCACGAGGCTTGGCTGGTTCCTGGGGCAGCGCCAGCCCCCAGCCCCCTGCCGAGAGAGGGGGCACCGCTTCAGGGCTCACCCTAGCCCCCGTGGCAGAAGACGAGGTGGGCAGCATGCTTCAGCTAGAGCACGAACGGAGCGTGGTTCGCCACGAGCTCTTCCAGGAGGCGATGGGCACGATGAACCGGCTTGGTGGTGAACTCGTGGATGTCGATGCACTCCTTAAGGCTGAGGGTCTTTGGCTGGTGGAGGAACGGCGTAAGCTGAAGGTGGCAATCAACCTTAGTCGTCATCAGCGCGATCTTGACAACGCGAAGGCCGAGGCGTCTGTTAAGATCTCCCGTGAGGCTTGCTCCCGAGCTTTGGAGGAGGCTCGCGAGGCTGACCGCCGTCGCGAGGCTGCGGATAAGCGTGCATGGGAGCTCCAGGCCTAGAGCGCGTCCTTGGAGCAACAGGTGGAGGCGAGCGAAGCTCCCCTTGCGTTGCTAAGGGGGACGCCCGCTGAAGAAGAAGAGATCCGGAAGCGCGAGGAGGCATTAGCACTGGCAGCCTTGGAGCGCAGCCTCGAGCTTGAGCGACTGGAGACGAGGGAGCGTCAAGTTTCCCAAGCGGAAGACACCGTTGGTCCTCGTGACGCCCAAGCCCAGGAGGAGGTTGATCACCGGGTGGCCGAGGTTCGCGCGGATCTTGAAGGCTGGCATGATCTAAAGTTGAAGCTTGTGGAGGCCGAGGCTGTGGGCAGGTGAAAGTGCGTTATATCGACTAGAGGGGGGTCAATAGGCGATTTTTATGAGAGTCTTCAAAACGTGGAAGTTTCAAAGACAAACGATAGAAATAAACCTATTACCATGCAGCGGAAGGTAGACTACACTAGGCAAACCATAGTCAAGTATTCAGTGAAGTGAAAGCACAATGACTAATAGCAGCTAGGTAGTAAGGATCAGATAGGAAGATATTATGAAGCCAATCAGAACAAGCAGTCACTCAGTGAAGACAAAAGATAACGCAATCATACAATGACTTCACAAGGACCAACAATAAGTAAAGGGAAGGGAAGGATGAAACCAGTGACTCATTGAAGACAATGATTTGTTGGACCAGTTCCAGTTGCTGTGACAATTGTACGTCTGGTTAGGGCGGCTAGGTATTTAAACCTGAGGACACACAGTCCCGGACACCCAGTCCTGAACACGCAGCTCAGGACACCCAGTACTCACCGTATTCCCCTTGAGCTAAGGTCACACAGACCTCGCCCAATCACTCTGGTAAGTCTTCAAGGTAGACTCCCAAACCTTCACAGACTTTGTTCACCGGCGATCCACAATGACTCTTGGATGCTCAGAACGCGACGCCTAACCGGCTGGAGGATTCATAGTCCTCAAGTGTAATAAGTCTTCAGATCACACAGACAGGAAGACTTAAGTGATGCCTAACACTCTTTGGCTCTGGGTGTTTAGGGCTTTATCCTCGCAAGGAATTCTCTCTCAAAGGCTTCGAGGTGGGTTGCTCTCAAATGACAAAAGCCGTACTCTAACTCTGAGCAGCCAACCGTTTATGGTTGTAGGGGGTGGGCTATTTATAGCCACTAGGCAACCCGACCTGATTTGTCCGAAATGACCCTGGGTCACTAAGAAACCGACACGTGTTCCAACGGTCAGATTTCAAACACACACGGCAACTTTAATTGGGCTACAAGCAAAGCTGACTTGCCCAACTCTAGACAAGATTCGCTCTCATAGTCTTCACTCGAAGACATAGGATTTTGGTTAAGCATCACTTCAGTCATTCTGACTGGTTCTCTTGGACCCCACTTAACAGTACGGTGGTTCCTATGACTCAACAAAGAAGAAAAAGAACTACAAAAGATCTAAATCTTCGTGCTCCATAGTCTTCATGCGATGTATTCTCTTGTCATAGTCTTCAATGTGAATGTCCTCACATACCGCCTTTGACTTCAATGTCTTCATACATTTTTAGGGGTCATCTCTGGTAGGAAAACCGAATCAATGAGGGACTTCTACCTGTGTTATCCTGCAATTCTCACAAACACATTAGTCCCTCAACTAGGTTTGTCGTCAATACTCCAAAACCAACTAGGGGTGGCACTAGATGCACTTACAATCTCCCCCTTTTTGGTGATTGATGACAAACTAGTTGAAGTCTTCAACGGGGAATATAATATGTGAAATTGTAAAGGATAAGGAATTATCTTCATAAGCTGTAAGGGCTCCCCCTGAAGATGTGCATATAAGTAATTTTGCTTTTGGAATGCAAATGCACAGGGCAGGTTGTACTTGTGGAGATCCTCTTCAACTTATGATGACAACTCATCATGAATGAAAGGTATGTGAAGATAATGACATGCATAATGGAAAATGGACGTCTGCAAAATGATCTAAGTGCGGAATTTATCGTTGCACATGCGGAATTTATCATCGCATCACAAAGTAGCAAATGAGTAGCAGACGACCATCGAGTTTAAGTGTTACAACTCAAAGAACCAAATTTATCAAAACGAGAGTTGTAAACACTAGGCAAAGCATAAAGTAACCGCCCATATGGACCCGCTTGAAGACTATCAAACTCATATGCTTCTCCCCTTTTGTCAGTAAGGACCAAAAAGGGTCGAAGACATAGAGCATCTACTCATTCCCCTGAGGAGTAGGTGAAGTAGCAAGGTCATCGGTGTTGTTAGGCAGTGCAGACGAGCCCGGGGCACTGTCGATGCGTGCTGAAGGAGGGGGCGGTGAAGTAGCATCGTCTTCGTCCTCAATCACTCTGGCATTCACAGTTGCCGCAGAGGAAGAGAACTCAGAGTCTTCAAGAGAGGGAGTTCGTCGCAGCACAGCCCTTCGGGGAGGTGTGGAGTCAAACTTGAAACATTCAGAGAAACCATCCTCTTGAAGATCATCCTCAGAGCACATAAGCGTTAGCCCTTTCCATGTACGCCGACAAGTTTCATGGGCAACAAAGGCATTCTTGGTGGCAAGATTGCAAATGCAGTTGACATCCACCAAGAGGCTTTTCATTTGACGCTTCAGCCAGTCATGATGCCGATCCTGTTTGTGATGAAGAGCATCCAGAAGCTCTCGGTCATTGAGAACACGAGATCGCTTCTTGGGCCATTGGGAAATGGTGCTTTCAGTGGCTTCAGTGAGGGCACGAGGAGGTGCACGTGTAGTGCCAGCCAGAGGATAACCACGAGTGACTGCTTCAACTCCTTCATTGTTCTGAGAGAAACTTTGATGCTCCGCATTCTGAAGACTAAGAGGCTCCTTGGCAGGCTCTGGATAGAGGGCTTCAATGGACATATCCACGTCAGGCATAAAGATCCGATGATTGCGAGCAGAGGGCTGATATGAGATAGCTGAGTGGAGTTTGATCAGCCGCATTATCCATGGAGCGTAGAACTTCAAGCCAAAAAGATCAGATCCTGAAGTAGCAAGTTGGCGGATGAAGAAGTCTTGTGTGTTGAAGCATTTTTCGTGAAGAATATAGAACACCAAAGTCTTCATTGCACCTTCCAGCTTTGCATATGGGGAATGTCCTTTGATGGGCCAGAGAGTTCGCCTTAGAATGTAATAGATGGTCCTTGGCAGATACTCCAGGTCTTCAACAAGGAACTCCATAGGATATGTAGCATCTTGTGGCAAAGGCTTCATCATGCTGAGCATCTGACTCATGTTCGGTTCAGGTTTCTGAAAGATGCTCTTCATAGCTTCACTTTGAAGTTGACATCCAGGTTCATAGAGATCTCCAGGAGTGCGCAGACCAGTGAGCTCAATGATATCAAAGGCTTTGGATTCATGATGAACATTTCCTGTCATCCACTCAAGGACCCAAGTCTTTGGATCTCTGTTGTAACCACGTATGTGAAGTGTGGCATAAAATTGGAGCAGCAGCTCTTCGTTCCAGTGCTCTTGGTCGGTGATGAAATGCAACAATCCAACCTCTTTGAAGCAGTCCAGAGCTTCTACCAAGCAGGGCAGACCAGCTATTGCTTCGGTGTTAAGACGCATATGTGGGAAGATGCGACCTTGATTGTACAGAATGCAGGAGTAATAGCTTCGCTGCGGATAGCTCCAGAACCGATCAGAAGATATTCGTTCCCTTGAGTAGGGGTTCTTGGAGCTATTGAAGAAGGTGTTGTCTGCTTTGAAGCTGTTGACATTGAAGGATCCAGGTGCTGATGCAGGACCTGGAAACCTGGGCAACCTTGGCATTGGCTTCTGTACCTGAGGCTTATGGTCTATATGATAGTCAAACTGAGGACCAGCAGCAGGCGCAGAAAACAGAAGCAGTAGCATCATTGGCTTCGCTAACTTCTGGTTCTTGGGTTGGTATAGGCTCCACATTTGCTTCAGCCATGACAGCGTTAGTGGCTTCATTGGTGTTGGTGGTGGCAGCCTCAAGATTTTCTACCTCCACTTGATGAGCTGGAGGGTCGGGCACAGACACGTTCTCCGCGAGAACAGCTTCGTCAGTAGTTGGGGGAGTGGGGACACGTTCTTCTTCTTGGGTGTCATCGGCTGATGCAGCCGGAATGTCTTCAGCAGCTTTAGCTTCAGATTCAGAGACTGAAGGCCTTGGTCCTTTGCGAAGCCTGCGTAACACTGGCGATGCCTTTGGAGAAGGAGTTGGCTGGGCCTCAAGGTCATGTTCTTCTTGTTCTTGTGGGTGATCAGCCCATGATGCATCCTGAGCAATTGGCATCAGAGGACGACCAATGCTGATGAGTTCGATGTGCGTAAGCACAGGCGATGATACCTGTTGGTGCTCGATCTGTGGAAGAACTGCATCATCTTCAACATGGTCATGGTGACCAATGTCTTTAGCAGTAGTGTGATCAGCTGCTGGAAAGTCTTCAGCTTCATGAGCCTCTGTGAAAGCAGGCTCATAGACAGTCAGTTGGCGCTCTTGATGTTCAGCGGCAGGGCGAACCATGGAGATGGGTTCAACAATTAAGGGCTTTGTGGGAGCAGCCCGTTCCTTCTTGGTCTTCCGCTTCTTCTTGGGGGGGAGCAGGAGCAGAGGCTTCAGGATGTTTCCTCTTTCTGGCTTCAGCCTCAGCAGTCCTTGTCTTCTTCAGTTCTGAAGCGGTAGACCTGGCTTCTGGCTTCGAGCCAGTCATGCTGGTTGGGAAGACAATGGGATGTGCTTCCTGCCTTAGTGCGCCGGGTTCGGCCATAGCGGGCTTCTTCTTCTGCTTTGCAGCCATCCTGGGGTCAATGCCAGGACGACCAAGGGCCTTGCGCTTCTCAGCCTCATTGTAGGCTTGCACACTTTTGTCAGCTAGGACCTTCATGCGCTCACGAGAACCTTGAGCTTCTGTACGTTTCTTGAGAAAGGCTTCTTTGAGCTCGTGCAGCATAATCTTGAAGTTTTTCACCTCTTACATGCTGAGCTTGGCCATGTGCTTCTTGAACTGGGCTTTCTCAAAGTCAATCTTTTGCTTCAGTTCGACGATGCGCTGAGCTAGAGCTAGCTCTGAAGCAATGGCGCCATGGAAGGCGACACTGAGGCCAATTGGAAGTTGCAGATCTTCGAAGCTGAGGTTGGGCGTGTCAAACCACTCATCAATGAAGTTGTTGATGATTGCCACGTCAAAGAGAGGCAGATCATTGAAGATTTCTGCTTCTTCTTTGCTCTTGATCAGTTGCTCAAGAGCATCATCTGCAAGATCTTCATCACTGGACAGATCAATGGCATCCTTGCGTAGAATAGCAGCAGCAGTCAGTTCTTGGCTGGTGTGTGGCAGAGGCATCTTGACTTTCTGGGGCTTGGAGATGCGTGACAGATCTTCAGACTGCACACTGTCTTCAGGAGGTGCAGTAGCCAGTGGCTTTGCCCGTGAGAATTTTGGTGCTGAGGCAGGCTTTGAAGCTTTAGGCTGCTTCTTTGGCTTCGGCACTGCAGGCGCTTCATCTGATTCGGCGTCATCTGCAGGCTCATCCACGGTTGTCCCTTGAACCACGATATGAGTGATGAGACCTTCCAGGTTATAGAAGGGCCCAACAAGATTGGGTTCAGCTTCGCGGGTCTCATCGGCACGGGGAGCAGAGGGACCAGGGTTGAAGTCTAATCCCAAAGACTTCTTGTTCTGCTTCGCCGAATTCTGGGCAAACTGGAAGTTGCGCTTGAACAGATTGTCGTCACGACACCATAGCAGTGACGATGGGTCAGCATCCGCAGGCTGTGGTCCATGGACCATGCAGGGATAGAAGCCTTGTTCAATGGCTTCATCTCTGGACCTGGGTTGAAGATTTTTGTAGAGGATGTCTCCCCATGGTCGCTTGATGGCATTGTTCTCAGCATATTCCTTTGTCACAAACCTGTACTTGAACCACTGTTCTGCCCAATATCGTTGAATCCATTGGATTCGTGTCTTGCGCTGATTGTAATCCTCTTCAGGATCTGTCTTGTACAGCTCTGAGAGGTCATCGGGCAGATCTCTTGATGTTTCTCCTCGACGCTTTCTGCCACCCTTCCTTGCTGATTTGTCTGTAGCCATGAACTTTAAACTGAATGGCTTCAATACGTTCAAAGGCTTCAAAGGCTTTTGCTTGCCGGACAAACAGGAACTGGCTTCGGGAGAATTTATATGATGCTGTAAGAATTCTGCAAATGAATGCAGACTATGAGAACCAAGGGATTCTCCCACGGACATGTACCTGTGACAGCATTAAGGTGCGAGGGAAGGGGAAGAGGTCATATGCATTCTTAGAAGATTTTGAAGATAAATCAGTTTAGAAGACATTGACCTCATCGTGCGAAGACATTCACTCATAGATAAGGAGTTGGTTCCAGATTTGTATGAATCCACAGATCAGTACAAGTGAGGAATCTAACTACTTTGTGAAGCATAAGTGAATATACTAGGCATATTATGAGATGCAGTATGAAATAGATCCAACTTGTGTGAACAGAAACTGCTTGTGGTAGAAAGTGATGAATCTATAGGATACAGGGGCTGTAAAAAGGAAGTCTTATTTACCACACGAAGAACTACTAGATGGAGTAGAAGAGGAGGCCGAGCAGTTTGATCGTCTGTGCCCTAACTTGGCGACAGAGGACACCTACAGTGACGGCGGAGAAGACGATGTCCACGGTCGGTGTGAAGACGGCGTCGAAGAGGTTGCGGCAGCTAAGCGCTTCGTCGCTGGCGTCGTCGAGGGCTAGCGGTGGCGCTAGGGTTCGTGCTAGAGTGGAAGAAGAGATAATGACTATGGTGAGGCATGTATTTATAGGGACAGGGGCGGCTCAGTGTTATTACACAGGTGCCCCTGGCGATTCACATCTGAGGAACACATGGCCATCATGCAGCATATCGGAGGTTGTTCCACGTCCCACACACGCCTGGATTGTCGGGTGGTCGTTCCCACTTCTCCGGGTTTCAGGTGAAGGAATGAGCATTGAAAGCGGACTTAATGTTTATCTCTATATCTTCTGCTGACAAGGACGCAGAGAAGACATTTGACAGTTTCAAGAGAATGCATATGATTTGGAGAGATAGAGTTTGAGATAGAAAGCATAGAGAGGTTAGGGTCCGATCACATTCACTTAGTTCAAAAGATTCAACAAGAAGACATAGCTAGAAGTGAATGCTGTAGAGGATAGAACACTAGTATATATATATAATCAACATAGTGAAGATAATCATGAAGACATGTAGAGATTGAAGCCAAACAAAATGTGAAGACATAGCAAATGTAACGCCATGAGTGAAACACTTCAAACAGAACATTTGGTGGTAGCGTTACCCACCGTATAGGAAGTATTAGACCCAGACACGACACACAATTATCGTGGTGCTCTGAAGTCAAATTCCTCATTAATGTATTCACACTTAGAATGCATGTCTTCATTGATTGAAGATATACTTTACTTCGTGTGTTGCACATCTAAGTCATCAATATGCATAAGTGTTAGGATGTGTGCCTGATCACAGGACATTTGAGGATTCCAAGATATTTAGCTCACACCGTAACTTGCAAAATCTCTTCTCATCCAAGGGCTTGGTGAAGATATCTGCCAATTGCTCTTCAGTGTTGACGTGTATGATATCAATATCTTCCTTCACAACATGATCTCTGAGAAAGTGATGACGAATCTCAATGTGCTTTGTCTTCGAGTGCTGAACTGGGTTGTTGGCAATCTTGATGGCGCTTTCGTTGTCGCAGTAGAGTGGCACTTGCTTCAGATGAATGCCATAGTCTTTGAGTGTTTGCTTCATCCACAAAAGCTGAGCGCAGCAAGATCCAGCAGCAATGTATTCAGATTCAGCAGTGGAGAGAGATACACATTTCTGCTTCTTTGAGGACCAACATACAAGTGATCATCCCAGAAAATGACATGTGCCTGATGTTGACTTGCGATCCACCTTATCACCAGCATAATCAGCATCCGATAATCCAACCAGATCAAACTCTGAGCCCTTTGGATACCATAATCCTAGAGTTGGGCTGTAAGCCAAATATCGAAGAATTCGCTTCACAGCTATGTGATGCGATTCCTTTGGTGCCGCTTGGAATCGAGCACATATGCAAACACTAAGCATAATATCTGGCCTAGATGCACATAGATAAAGTAAAGAACCAATCATGGAGCGGTATACCTTTTGATCAAACTCTTTACCATTGTCGTCGAGACCCAGATGATGTTTTGCTGGCATTGGCGTCGTGAAGCCTTTGCAGTCTTGCATACCGAACTTCTTCAGGCAATCTTTGAGATACTTCTCTTGAGATATAAAGATGCCGTTGCGTTGCTGTCGTATTTGAAGACCAAGGAAGAACTTCAGCTCTCCCATCATGGACATCTGATATTGCTCTTGCATCATATATCCAAACTCTTCACTGTATTTCTGATTGGTGCAGCCGAAGATAATGTCATCCACATATATTTGGCACACAAACAGTTCACCATCATATGTCTTCGTGAAGAGAGTGGGGTCGAGGGAACCAGGTTTGAAGCCTTTGCTCTTCAGGAAGTATTTGAGTGTGTCATACCAAGCCCGAGGTGCTTGTTTGAGGCCATACAGTGCCTTATTGAGCTTGTATACCATGTCAGGATGTTTTGGATCTTCAAAGCCAGGTGGTTGTGCAACATACACATCTTCTTCAATCTTTCCATTGAGAAAAGCGCTCTTCACATCCATTTGATATAGAAGTATGTTATGACGATTTGCATAGGCCAGCAGTATGTGTATGGCTTCAAGTCGAGCCACAGGAGCAAATGTTTCATCGAAGTCAATCCCTTCAACTTGAGTATATCCTTGAGCAACGAGACTAGCTTTGTTTCTGACAACTTGACCATTCTCATCTTGCTTGTTGTGGTATATCCATTTGGTGCCTATTATATTGTGCTTCCGAGGATCAGGACGCTTAACCAGTTCCCATACATTATTCGGCTCAAACTGTTGAAGCTCTTCTTGCATAGCTTGAATCCATTCAGGTTCCGTGAATGCTTCTTCAACTTTCTTGGGTTCTATTATTGAGACGAATGCGAAGTGCCCACAGAAATTTGCCAGCTGTGTTGCCCTTGAACGAGTGAGTGGACCAGGTTCATTGATGCTATCAATTATTCTCTCAATCTGCACTTCATTGGCAACACGAGGATGTACAGGGCGAAGATTTTGCTCTTGCTGATCATTGTCATTGTTAGAGGGATTGTCTTCAGGCTGAGCATTGTCTTTAGGTTGATCAGGTGCGGAGATGATAAGTTCCTCTTCAGGTTGAGCTTCAGAGGGTATGATTTCTCTAGTTCCCATAAGTTTGATTGATTCACTGGATGGAACTTCATCTAGCACATTTGGCAGGTGCTCTCTTTGTGAGCCGTTAGTCTCATCGAACCGCACATCCACTATTTCAACCACTTTATAATGAAAGAGATTGAAGACTCTGTAGGAGTGTGAATCCTTTCCATATCCAAGCATAAAACCCTCATGTGCTTTTGGTGCAAATTTTGAAGTGTGATGTGGATCCTTGATCCAGCACCTGGCGCCAAATACTCTGAAGTAACTGACATTTGGCTTCTTGCCAGTAAGGAGCTCATAAGATGTCTTGTTCAGAAGCTTGTGAAGATAAACACGATTGATTGTATGGCATGTAGTATCAATGGCTTCAGGCCAGAATTTTCCTGGAGTCTTGTATTCATCAAGCATCATTCGGGCCATCTCAATGAGTGTTCTATTCTTGCGTTCGACGACGCCATTCTGCTGTGGCGTGTACGGAGCTGAGAATTCATGTGTGATGCCCAAAGTATCAAGATATGTATCAAGGCCAGTGTTCTTGAATTCAATGCCATTGTCACTTCTGATGTGCTTTATCTTGGCGCCATAGTTGTTCATTGCTTGATTGGTGAAGCGTCTGAAGACATCCTACACTTTAGTCTTGTAGAGGATTATATGCACCCAAGTATATCTAGAATAATCATCAACAATGACAAAGCCATAGAGACAAGCAGTAGTAGTAAGAGTTGACTAATAGTGGGACCGAAAAGATCCATGTGGAGCAGTTCGAAGGGTCGAGTCGTTGTCATGATTGTCTTCGAGGGATGCTTGGCCCTCGTCATCTTTCCTGCTTCACAGGCACCGCATAAGTGATCTTTCTTGAACTTGACGCCCTCGATGCCTATGACATGCTTCTTCTTTGCAAGGGTGTGCAGGTTCCTCATGCCAGCATGCCCTAGCCTCCGATGCCAGAGCCAGCATTCTGAAGCTTTTGCTAGAAGACATACGGCAAGCTGTGGTCCACGTGTAAATCATCTTTCCGATACCCTTCAAACACTAGAGACTTTTCAGATTCCATTAGAACAAGGCAACATATTTTCCAAACATCACAATCAGGTTTAAATCGCAAAGCATTGAGATAGACATTAAGTTGAAGCCAAGGGATTCAACAAGCATGACTTTATCCATGTGTTGATCCTTTGATATTGCAACTCTACCTAGACCCAATACCTTACTTTTACCAGTGTCAGCAAATGTGATGTGACTTTTGTCGGATGGACGTAAGGTTGAGTCCATAAGAAGGCTTCTCTTGCCAGTCATGTGATTGGTACACCCACTATCAATAATCCATTCTGAAGCTGCTGGTGTCGTACCCTATAGTGCAGTTAGGGGGATAGGCTTCACGAAGAGAATTGTGAAGCAAAAACATTTGACGAACCAGTGGGTTATGAAAGCTTAGATCAAGATTTGGACTGATAGGGCAAGTAGCAAGCGATTCAGGAACAAAGTACATAATAAGACCATTTGGGCATTTGATCTTGTGCCCTACAAGATGTTTAAGGTCCCCAGCAATAGCGTCAGACGATTTTGGTTTTCTGTTGGAGACCCTTCCCTGCAAAGGAGAGTTAAGCTTTCTTAGCCACCCACATCTTCAAGGGTGGCTTTGAAGCAATGAGTCTAAGTGCAGCATCTTAGAACTTTGGCTTTGGCGCCCTAGCAAAAAGTCTTGCAGGTGGACAATAGTACTCATAAGAATAAGCAGAATAGTTCTTGGTCTTATGAACATGGCGGTTTGATGAACCACGCTTATATTCATAGGGCTGAGTATGGCTTCCCTGCAAAACATTTGCATTAGTGCGACTCAGGTGAGTCCTCTGTCTGTATGAAGCCTTTGGACCGTATGAAGCATGTGGTCTGGGGTTTGTCTTCTTCACCTGTGGTGTCATGATGACATTCACAGGAAGATTCTCCAAACACCTTTTCGGCACCCAGATCTTCTTCATAGGCGGTCCATTCCTGCAGTTAGTACCAATATACCTGGCAAACACTTCACCATTCTGATTCTTACACAGTTTATAGTTTGCATCAAAGGATTCATCAATAACAATGGGATTAGCACAAGTGAAGCCAGATAGGGTGGATGGATCCGCTGAAGGTTCCTTTGGAGCAACCCATGTGGTTTTGGGGTACTGCTCAGGTTTCCAGTAAGAGCCATCAGCATCATTTTCCTTTCGAACCCAACACCCTCTTTCCTAGGGTTTCGGTTCAGGATCTGCCTTTTGAGGACATCACATTGTGTCTGATGCCCTTTGAGACTTCTGTAGATCCCTGTTTCAAGCAGTGTCTTCAACCTAGCATTCTCATCAGCAATAGCAGTGGTATCCTCAGCAGAGGGTTTAGTTACCACATCAATAGTTGAAGATATTGCAATAGTAGCAGCAGTAGAACATTTAGCAACAGAGGTAGCGTTATCACGCTCAATGCATTTAAGACATGGTGGTTCAAATCCTTCCTGAGCGGAACTGATCTATTTGGCGCGAAGTGACTCGTTTTCCTTTTGAAGATCTTCATGAGCCGCTCTCAATTTCTCAAGATCTTGCTTCCTTTGAAGATAATCATAGGAAAGCCTTTCATGAGTTGTTGAGAGCGTTTCGTGATGACTTTCAAGTTCCTCATACTTAACATTTCAGCGTCTAACAGATCATCGCTTTGGTCTAACAGTTTTTGAATATGTTCCATGGCTTTCTGTTGTTCAATTGCAATTTTAGCAAGTGTTTTGTAGCTGGGTTTGGAATCACAATCAGAGTCATCTTCACTAGATGTTTGATAGTGAGTAGTGCGTGTGTTTACCTTGGCACCGCGTGCCATGAAGCAGTAGGTAGGAGCGGAGTAGTCCTTGTCATTTGCATCGGTGTCGGTGATGAAGTCGTTGTCTTCAGTGTTGAAGATGGACTTGGCAACGTATGCTGTAGCCAGACTCGCAATGCCAGAATCGGACTCCTCCTCAGACTCCACCTCCGCCTCATCAGAAGCGGACTCCTCCTCTGAATCCATTTCCTTGCCAACAAACGCATGTGCCTTGCCAGATGCGCTCTTCTTGTGTGATGAAGACTTGGAGGAAGACTTTGAGTATTTCTTCTTCTTCTTGTCGTCAGAGTCATACTCCTTGCTCTTTTTCTTCTTCTTGTTCTCATTGTCCCACTGCGGACACTCAGAGATGTAGTTGCCAGGTTTCTTGCACTTGTGGCATGATCTTTTCTTGTAGTCATGAGCAGAAGCTTCATCATTCCTTGAGCTTGATCGTGAAGACTTTCTGAAGCCTTTCTTCTTGGTGAATTTTTGGAACTTCATCACAAGCATAGCAAGCTCCTTTCCAATGTCTTCAGGATCATCAGAACTGCTATCAGATTGTTCTTCAGATGTGGAGACAGCTTTTTCCTTCAAGGCACGAGTTCGCCCATAGTTGGGACCGTAGATGTCTCTTTTCTCAGAAAGCTGAAACTCGTGTGTGTTGAGCCTCTCAAGTATGTCAGACGGATCGAGTGTCTTGAAGTCAGGACGTTCTTGAATCATCAGGGCTAGGGTGTCAAACGAGCTGTCAAGTGATCTCAGGAGTGTCTTGACGACTTCATGCTTGGTGATCTCAGTGGCGCCGAGAGCCTGAAGCTCATTTGTGATGTCAGTGAGTCGATCAAACGTGAGCTGGACATTCTCATTGTCATTTCTCTTGAAGCGGTTGAAGAGGTTGCGAAGGACACTGATTCTCTGATCTCTCTGGGTTGAGACGCCTTCATTGACCTTGGAGAGCCAGTCCCAGACTAGCTTAGATGTTTCCAAAGCACTTACACGACCATACTGTCCTTTGGTTAGATGACCACAGATGATGTTCTTGGCAGTGGAGTCCAGTTGAACGAACTTCTTGACATCTGCAGTGGTGACACCTTCACCAGCCTTGGGAACGCCATTCTTGATGACATACCATAGGTCGACATCAATGGCTTCAAGATGCATGCGCATCTTATTCTTCCAGTAGGGATATTCAGTTCCATCGAAGATGGGGCACGCAGCGGAGACTTTAATTATCCCTGCAGTCGACATAGCTAAATCTCCAGGTGGTTAAACTGAATCACACAGAACAAGGGAGTACCTTGCTCTTATACCAATTGAAAGTGCATTATATCGACTAGAGGAGAGGTGAATACGCGATTTTTATGAGAGTCTTCAAAACGTGGAAGTTTCAAAGACAAACGATAGAAATAAACCTATTACCATGCAGCAGAAGGTAGACTACACTAGGCAAACCATAGTCAAGTATTCAGTGAAGTGAAAGCACAATGACTAATTGCAGCTAGGTAGTAAGGATCAGATAGGAAGATATTATGAAGCCAATCAGAACAAGCAGTCACTCAGTGAAGACAAAAGATAATGCAATCATACAATGACTTCACAAGGACCAACAATAAGTAAAGGGAAGGGAAGGATGAAACCAGTGACTCGTTGAAGACAATGATTTTTGGACTAGTTCCAGTTGCTATGACAACTGTACGTCTGGTTAGGGCGGCTAGGTATTTAAACCTGAGGACACACAGTCCCGGACACCCAGTCCTGAACACGCAGCTCAGGACACCCAGTCCTCACCGTATTCCCCTTGAGCTAAGGTCACACAGACCTCGCCCAATCACTCTGGTAAGTCTTCAAGGTAGACTCCCAAACCTTCACAGACTTTGTTCACCGGCGATCCACAATGACTCTTGGATGCTCAGAACGCGACGCCTAACCGGCTAGAGGATTCACAGTCCTCAAGTGTAATAAGTCTTCAGATCACACAGACAGGAAGACTTAAGTGATGCCTAACACTCTTTGGCTCTGGGTGTTTAGGGCTTTATCCTCGCAAGGAATTCTCTCTCAAAGGCTTCGAGGTGGGTTGCTCTCAAACGACAAAAGCCGTACTCTAACTCTGAGCAGCCAACCATTTATGGTTGTAGGGGGTGGGCTATTTATAGCCACTAGGCAACCCGACCTGATTTGTCGGAAATGACCCTGGGTCACTAAGGAACTGACACGTGTTCCATCGGTCAGATTTCAAACACACACGGCAACTTTACTTGGGCTACAAGCAAAGCTGACTTGTCCAACTCTGGACAAGATTCGCTCTCATAGTCTTCACTCGAAGACATAGGATTTTGGTTAAGCATCACTTCAGTCATTCTGACTGGTTCTCTTGGACCCCACTTAACAGTACGGTGGTTCCTATGACTCAACAAAGAAGAAAAAGAACTACGAAAGATCTAAAGCTTCGCGCTCCATAGTCTTCATGCGATGTATTCTCTTGTCATAGTCTTCAATGTGAATGTCTTCACATACCGCCTTTGACTTCAATGTCTTCATACATTTTTAGGGGTCATCTCTGGTAGGAAAACCGAATCAATGAGGGACTTCTACCTGTGTTATCCTGCAATTCTCACAAACACATTAGTCCCTCAACTAGGTTTGTCGTCAATACTCCAAAACCAACTAGGGGTGGCACTAGATGCACTTACAGCAGGACCTCTGCCCTCAAGGGCAGGCTGGCTGAGGTTGAGCAGCATGAGGAGGCCACTGCAACCGCTCTGGTTACGGCGCAGGCAGAGTTGGCTTCCGCCCGCGCCAAGCTGCTCTCTCTTTAGAAACGGGTTGATGACGCCGAGGCCGTCGCGGGGCAAAACATGGAAGAAGTGCTTTGGCGGCGGACATTGGAGCGCGAGCATGCCCCCATGCTTCAGGCCCTTAGGGACAGGGCCAACGCGGCGCTGGGCCACATCTGTGACGAGAATGCTCCGCATCCCCACTCGGATGACTATGTAGTCACCTTCGCTTCTTCTCTGACGTGGTGACGCGACTGGAAGCTCGATCTGACTGAGCTCTCCAGCTCATGGAAGAGAGGAGCCGTGGCTTGCTTGGGCGCGCATTCTCCTGCGTCTTCAGCCATCTCCAGAACACCTTCCCCAACTTCGACTTTGACACCGCCATTGCCCCCGTGCCCGCGGTCATCTGCAGCGACCTGACACGGTGGGTGGAGGACAACATGGACGCGCTGGTGAGGGCCTTTGCTACTGACGATGACGCGGTGGTAGTTGCGGCAGATGAAGGTGGTGTGGTTGACGATGGCGATGCCGGAGCCGGTGAAGGCGGAGGCGACGCTAATGACGGTGACAGCGACGCTATCAGCGCGTCTGAAGACGACCTGGGGGATGTGGCGAGCAACATATCCGGCTGATCCCATGTTTCCTGCTGTTTACCCTGTACGCAAAAACTCGGGCGTGGCCCTAGAGGTTGTGAGAGCATTTTGGGAGGGGGAGCCCCTCGTCTGAACAACCCGCTGCCTTTATCCTTTTATATAATCCTGAGTATGCGCCGTAGTGAACCCGCGAGTCCGGGGCAAGTTTGTGGTCACGGCTTACCTTAGTCGGGGCAAGCCCTGAACTGGGTCATGAGGTCGTGGGCGCCCGTGGGGCTCCTGAAGAGTCTGCTGATTCACCCGAGAGGACCTCGCGAGAATCAGGTGTCGGTCGTGGTATCGACACATGCGGTGCGTATGCGGTACCCAGCACCGCTCGCGAGGGGCCCGCGAGGGGGGAGGCTAGTGCGTGCCTTG
>NC_057794.1:145563421-145624174 GCF_018294505.1 Triticum aestivum | reverse complement strand
CAAAGGGCAAGGCTACAGAAAAGGGGTTCAAAGCAAATGGCCGCGTCTGGAACCTAGTCTAGCCTTCTTGTCTTCATGTCTTCTCACCAGCGCGGAGCTAAGTGCTGCCACTAGGCGTGGGAGGGAGCCCCAGAGGCCCAAGGGTGGTTCTCCGGAGACTCTGGCGCATGTACAACCCCACTCATTATTACGTGAGAGTGTAACGAGCGGCGATCTTCACAGGCACTGGGCCTTCTTCACAGGTACCGTCCTTGCTTCATATCGCCAAACAAGAGCCCCGCCTTGCACCGCCCTCGACCACCTTTGAGCCGACCGGCAACCAAGACGGCACAAAAGAGGGAAAGGGGACGACGGCGGCGCCCTCGGCGACCACGAGTCCTCTGCCAGGGGAAGGCTCGCCGGCACCTCCCCGGCAGAGGGCCTACCTCCGGCTGACGCCTGGATTCACGCGCTGTGGGGAGGGGCCTTGCTCCTGGCTCCCTCCATGCAGCGCCTAGCCTGCTTCCCCTGGCAGAAGGGGGCCCACGGTTAGCGTAAGCCTACTCTTGAGAGATTAGCGGTACCCTGTAGTTGTTGTTGCAGGAGCGGTTGTCGTGGTTCCCTGTCGGCTCCTGGAAGGCCTCAACTTCTAGCGCGTCTTCTTCCCAGCCTTCTCCAAGGAATGAGCCAGGGTCGTTCACCGGCATGTACTCTTGGTCCATCATACGGGACACGTAGGCTTCCGGGGCTGTTACCCTGCACATCTCGCCGTAGTGCCCCACGCTCCACGTCGCCCGGCCCAGCGCGGCATCCTAAGGATGATGGCGCGACATCTCGCTAGGACCATGGGAGGAGACGCTCGTGCCCATGCTTGTCACAGGCGGCACAGGGGCAACGGGGCCTCCGGCGCCGCTGGCCATGCTGGTGTCGACGAAGCCCCCAGGCACACTTGAGGGCGCGAGGTTGCGGCGAGGCCCGCCGTGAGATCTCGAAGAGGCCTGAGAAGGAAGCAGATAGCAGAAGGGTGGCGCTCCCGCCGCCGCCGCATCCAGTAGCTCAGCGACGTGATCCAGCAGTGCATCCCGGCCGCTCTCCATCAGTCGGCACCGCAGCAACTCCCGCGCCTTCGTGAGCGCGGCCCGCATGTTCACCTGCTCCTGCCGTGTGTGTGGTGCCATTGCCGCGGCATGGCTTGCGGCCCTTCCAGTGGCTCGCGCTTGTTGTGGAGTGAGGGTGGACGATGCCCCACCATGCCGCCCGCGCCCTGCGGCGTTAGGCGGCGCTCGGGCCGCCTGGAGCGCGGGGTTGAGGTCTTCATGGGTTGGTGGTGCCGCCCGGGCTGGCCAGGTTGCCCAGCGGTCGGAGTCGGCCCTTGGGTCGCTGGACACCGTGGTTGTGGAGCGTCGACGGGTCGATTGGCGGGGAAGAGGCTCTGGCGCACCCCTACCTGGCGCACCAAATGTCGGATCACGGGTTCCAGAAAACCCTCAAGGTTCGAACACTGGGGTGCACGCGAAGCTTTCCTCCATACCGATCCACGCCCTAGCTCGCTAAGATCTCGTGAACGAACTTAACGAACTCACAACACAAGGGACGTAAGGTTTATACTGGTTCGGGCCACCGTTGTGGTGTAACACCCTAATCCAGTGTGGTGGTGGTGGATTGCCTCTTGGGCTATGGATGAACAGTATAAGGGGAAGAACAGCCTCCTGAGGTTGAGGTGTTCTTGTGCTCGGTGAACTTGTGTGGGTGAGATGCCCCTCGATGAGTTGGCTCAAAATCAGTTGTCCCTATGGAGGTGGCTAGCTCTACTTATATAGGCCCTGGTCCTCCCACCAAATATTGAGCGGGAAGGGATCCAACAACGGCCAATTTGAAAGGGGATAGCTACTACAACTTATCCTGACAAAAGTGGTCTCCGCATGCGAAAGGCTCTGATGGTGACGCCGTCTTGGGCTCCACGGTGACCTCCGTCCAACCGTCCTGCTGGTCTTGGTCTTATTGCACTGATATGGAAACCTTTGCTTGATGCCTCAGTACTCCGCACCTCCTCTTGCCTCCTTAGCACCAAAGAGGAAACAAGGACGCTGCGCGCGCTGGCGCCCGCCTGGCGCCTGCCTGATCTTGATCGTCATGGCTCACGTCATGAGGGCCTCGCAAGGTTTGCCCTGCCTTGATTTCTCCGCTCCTCGCGAGGCAACCTGGTAA
Organism: Triticum aestivum; assembly: GCF_018294505.1. Lineage (NCBI taxonomy): Eukaryota > Viridiplantae > Streptophyta > Magnoliopsida > Poales > Poaceae > Triticum > Triticum aestivum. The sequence goes on along the minus strand of NC_057794.1, from coordinate 145,621,987 downwards.
GGCCGCTCCTGAGGAGGTCTTGTGTTGTCCGCCTCGTGTGGCTTGGCCCCTCGCGAGGGTCTTGAATGTCTCATTGATGAAGATGGGTCGTACAGGCCTGCAGCACAGCCACGCCTTGGGCCGCAGGCAGGCAAGTATGGGGACCCCCGTTCCCAGAACACCGACAGCTACCACCCTCAATTTTTCACCACCAGATGCATTATTCTTAAATGATAAAGTACATAACAGCTCTTCCTTATTATGTTTATGCACACAAAAAATAATAGCGCATCCCTAATTGTGCAAGATGGCTCATCAGTGCGATCAACGTACCCTGAAAGTTGAATTCATGGGCTGTCCCCCAATGTTGTATCCACAGAAAGACCACAATTTGGCAATACAGACTCCATTTGAGCTCCATCACCCGCTAAACAATCAGAACTGAATGTGGTACGTGTCCATCGCCCTCTTCGTCGGCGTCGACAACATTTCTGGGGCTCGATCGAGGTTGAAAAACCAAGTTTCGGATGCTTTTATCTTTGAGATGTACTCTATCGCCCTTCCGTGAGCTCACCCACGGACATATATATGGACAATAACATGTAGAGCAATGCACCATCCTTCCATTTTCAAACCGGAAAGACTACATGTTCAGTCAGGAGAGAAGGACGAGGCTCTTCATTGCATCGAAACCCAAGTATTCATGCTTTACATGGTCTACCGCCCGCCCCGCTACCACCCTCAGTTTTTCACCAGCAGATGCATTATTCTTAAATGATAAAGTACATAACAGCTCTTCCTCATTATGTTTATGCACATGAAAAATAATAGGGCATCCCGAATGGTGCAAGATGGGTCGTCGGCGCGATCAACTTACCAAGAAAGTTGAATACACGGGCCGTCCCCGATGTTGTATCCACAGAAGGACCATAGTTTGGCCATACGGACTCCATTTGAGATCCATCACCCGCCAAAATGATCACAACTGATAGAGGCAAAGGTGTCCCGTCTTTCGATGAGATGGTGGCTATCATTTTGGGGTGGAATAGACTTTGACGATCCGACTACGAACGTGCGAAGACGTCGCGCCTTAGCAATCGCTAAACCAACTCCACGAGGTTATTGACCACGCCGAAGCACGATCAACCTGACCACAAGGGTCTACTTCCTGCAAGGAAATGAAGAACAAGCAAGAAACTAAAATTGCAATCTGGATATTGCAAATAAAAGAGGAAAGCTTTATTAATCAAGCGGGGTTCTGTGACGTCTTGGTCTTGGTTCTGGAACCATTGTTGCACCCGCAGCCCCTGCTACTATACATACTGGACCAATTACTAGAGCTCGCGCACGCCAATTAAATTACCAGGTACTCTCGTTTCTTGGTAATGATTCTAATGTTCATGAGAATATGATGCTACCTAAATTGGATATATTTGTTTTGCTTACAAATGAAGGGCCTAGCTTCGAGAAGGATGAACATAGGAGCAAGAACAAGCATGGAGATGATGGCATGCGCAAGGGAAACAAGAACGAAGTTTCAAGTGATGATTTCAGGACTTTGGAGCCACCGTAATGAGTGCACGAAGGCTTGGACGAAATATACAAGATGCCACTTCACAAATTTCGTCCAGAAGCTATTATAGGTGCTACGTCACCTTATTATTGGGCCAGGCCCATGAAATTTGTAAATATAGAAGTATAGGCTATTTTTAGAGTCCGTATATATGGGTAAAATAGAGTTAGGGTTGGTTTCGGACCCCTCCTACAAGGGGCCACGAAATTCCCCCCTCTTCCTCCTTATATACAGCCCTTAGGGCATCGTTTAGACTTTGGGTTTTGTTTAGATTAAAAGTTCTCCATAGCTGCAACTTCGCGTACTTCGTTTGTGTTCAACGACCAGACCAAGACATCACAGAACCCCACTTGATCAAAAAAGCTTTCCTCTTTTATTCGCAATATCCAGATTGCAATCTTAGTTTCTTGCTTGTTCTTTGTTTGCTTGCAGGAAATAGACCCTCTTGGTCAGGTTGATCATGCTCCGGCATGGTCAATAACCTCGCGGAGTTGGTTTAGCGAATGCTAAGGCACGACGTCATCGCACGTTCGTAGTTGGATTGTCAAAGTCTAATCCATCCAAAATGATAGCCACAATCTCATCGAAAGACGGGACACCTTTGCCCCTATCAAGTGGTATCAGATTTCCAGGTTGCTCGATGAGATTTTACAGTTTAGATCGAGTCTGTTCTTCATACCTGTAGTCCACGGAAAATCCAAAAGAAAATTAGGGTTAGTTCATCCTAACCGTAGAGGGGTCGCAGTCTCTCTTGTGGAGTAGATCCGTGTGGATGAGCAAAGCTCTATCTCACATATGAGCTAAACCAATGCTAACCCTAGTACGGAGCTAAGGGACAAGTATATATAGTCCAAGGGGTAAGTTGGGGGATACATGGGGTGAAACCCCTTCAACTGCACGCAGGAAGGGCGGTAGTACCGGTCACTGGGCCGATAGTACCGGTTTTAGCGGATATAGCGGTTGTTCCGGTGTTGTACCGGCATTGCACCGGTCGATCACGGAAGCTTGACCGGTAGTTAACCGGTAGTTGGGCGGTCGTACCGGTCGACCGGTTGTTGGGCGGTAGTTGACCGGTAGTACCTCTATCTCTGCGCTGGCAAATTCCCTGTCCATGCTCTTGGTGTCCATCTTGCACCATTCACTCTCCTTGGTTGCTTACATGGTACCTAAGCACACAAAGCATCTCCGTTTGAGGTAGTAGCCATGTCTCAAGTGGGTCAAAGGGAAGTTCAACAAGGAGAGAGTTAACCTCGTTCTCAATGGCTCTCGCACGGGCTCTTGTCATTGGTCCAAGTGGTGTCGTGGGAGATGTAGGTAGGTCCATGGGGATGGCCTTGGGATGCTCCGCATCATCTCCCCCCCCCCCTTGTGAAAGATCTGACCTCGGATCGAAATCTTCATCACCATGGTAGGGCGAAATGTCCTTGACATTGAAGATGTCGCTCAGGTTGTACTTGTCGCGCGGGAGGTCGATCTTGTAAGCGTTGTTGTTGTTGTTGTTGTAGCGTGCTAGCACCTTGAAGGGTCCATCAGCTCGTGGTAGAAGTTTGGACTTGCATTCGTTGGGGAAGCGGTCCTTGCGAAGGTGTAGCCACATAGGATCTCCAATGTCGAATATCATTGGTTGCTTGTTGACGTTGAGCTTGGTCGCGGGTCGTTGTACTTGGCGCTCGATGGTGTGCCTTGTATCTTCATGCATCTTCTTGAGATAGTTGACTCGGAAGCTCGCGTCCATGCTTGTGCGCTCTTGGAGTGGTAGAGGGAGAATGTCCAATGGTGACAAGGGGTTGAAACCTTAGACGACCTCGAAGCGGGAGTTGCCGGTAGTCGAATGTCTTGCACGGTTGTAGGTGTACTCGGCGATGGGTAGGCACTCCTCCCACATCTTGACGTTCTTCTTTATCAACACGCGTAGTAGAGTGGAGAGCATACGGTTAGTCACCTCCGTTTGGCCATGGGTCTGTGGATGGTATGCCATGGAGAATAGTAGCTTGATTCCAAGCTTGGCACATAAGGTCTTCCAAAAGTAACTCAAGAACTTGACATCACGGTCCGAGACAATCGTCTTTGGCACTCCATGAAGTTGCAAGATTTCCATACAAAAAAGATTGGCAACATGTGAAGCATCGTCTATCTTGTTGCAAGAAATGAAATGAGCCATTTTGGAGAAACGGTCCACAACAACAAAAACGAAATCCTTTCCGTTTCTAGTTCTAGGAAAACCAAGCACAAAATCCATGCTAATATCTTCCCATGGTTGATACGGAATTGGAAGAGGCATATAGAGTCCAGGAGATTGAGCTTTAGACTTAGCTTTGCGACATGTAGGGCATCGGTTGGTGAAACGGTTGACGTCGCGGAACATCTTGGGCCAAAAATAGTTCTTGGAGAGCGTAGCAAATGTCTTGTCGCGTCCAAATTGTCCCATTAGTCCTCCGCCATGAGATTCTTGCAAAAGCAACAAACGAAGAGAAGACTCGGGGATGCAAAGTTTGTTAGCTCTCATAAGATAACCATCTTTTATGTAATAGCGTTCCCAAGATGGATGTGTCAAGCACTTTGCATAAGGAATATCAAAAGTAGGGTCATGCACATACAAGTCTTTGATGTGCTCAAAGCCAATGACATTCAATTCAAGTTGAGTAACAAGTATGCATATACGGGAAAGTGCATCTGCCACAACATTTTCCTTACCTTTAATATACTTGATGACATAAGGAAATGACTATAAATTCACTCCACTTAGCATGACACGTGTTCAACTTAGTTTGACCCTTAAGGTATTTAAGCATTTCATGATCGGTATGGCTGATAAATTCATGAGGGCGGAGATAATGTTCCCATTCACGCATAACTTGCACTAAAGCATATAGCTCTTTGTCATAGTTGGGATAATTGAGTTGCGCACCGGAGAGTTTGTCACTAAATTATTCTATGGGGCGCTTCTCTTGCGTTAACACAACTCCTATGCCATTACCACTAGCATCACAATGAATTTCAAAAGGTTTGTCAAAGTTGGATAAGGCAAGCACGGGAGCATGAGTAAGCAAATTCTTAAGATCATTAAATGCACTATCTTGAGATGGTCCCCAAACAAAGGGTGCATTCTTCTTGCTCAAATCATGTAAAGGAGACGCAATAGTGCTAAAATCCTTCACAAATCTACGGTAGAAACCGGCTAAACCAAGGAAACTATGCACTTGTTTCATGTCTATTGGTTGGGGCCAAGTTTTAATAGCATTGATCTTAGATTCATCAACATGAACACCCTTAGAAGGCACTACAAAACCCAAGAAAACAAGCTTATCAACACCAAAAAGGCATTTGTCCATATTAGCATAGAGACGCTGTTTTCGAAGAGTTTGTAACACGGTTCGGAGGTGGGTGACATGATCTTCAAGGGATTTGCTAAAAACAAGGATATCGTCGAAGTAGACAACAACAAATTCACCAATGTAAGGGTGAAACACATAATGCATAAGATGCATGAAAGTACCGGGTGCTTCTGATAAACCTATAGGCATTTCTAACCACTCATACAAACCAAAGTTTGTTTTGAAAGCGGTTTTCCATTCATCACCCTCTTGTATGCGTATTTGATAGTAACCACTTTGAAGATCAATTTTCGAGAAAATAGTGGCACTGCTAAGTTCATCAAGCATATCATCAAGGCGTGGAATGGGGTACCTATAGCGAACGGTGATAGCATTGATACGTCTACAATCGGAGCACATGCGAAATCTACCGTCTCGTTTTGGCACAAGAATGACCGGGACAGCACAAGGGCTCAAACTTTCACGCACATGTCCATGGTCTGTGAGATGTTTTACTTGCCTTTGTATTTATTTGGTTTCTTCGGGGTTGACGCGGCATGGGGCCTTGTTTGGAAGAGGTGCTCCGGGGATGAGGTCGATGCAGTGATCAATGCCTCATAGTGGAGGTAGACCCGGAGGTAGCTCGCCAGGGAAAACATCTTGGAATGCCTGCAATAGAGAAGATAACACCAAAGGTAGATTGTGAGAGGTGTTAGTTTTTGGTGCCTCATCCTTGCACAAAAGGACATAGTGCATGACACTTGATAGGTTCTCATACACTTCTCTCATCTCACATTTGGTGGCAAAGAGGACTAAGTTCTTCTTGTCGATCATCGTGCAGGCACTCAATTTGGGCTTGTGATACTCACTCTCTTTTTGGTGGTTCGCTCTCTCACTATTCTCTCCATGATGGGTGGCTTGCTTGTCGGCGATCACTTGGCTTGGAGACATAGGTCATAGTACATACTCCTTTCCTTTTCATCTTGAAGCTATAGTGGTTTGTACGCCCGTTGTGGATGACACCTCAGTCGATTTGCCATGGCCGTCCAAGAAGGAGGAGGCAAACAGTCATCGAAAGGACATCACACTCCAAAGTGTCTTCGTAAGCTCCGATCTTGAAAGAAACTTGTACCCTATGCTCGACTTGTCGCTTAGCCATTGAACTTTGTAAGGGTGCGGGCGCTTCATCTTGACCAATTGAAGCTTGGAGCATAGTTCCTCACTTGCTAGGTTATGTCAACTCCCTCCATCGATGATGACCTTGACGGACCGTCCATTGATGCCGACCTTGGTGTGGAAGATATGGACTCGTTGGTCTTCTTCTTGTTGATGTTGAAGAGTCAAGACCTTGGAGACAACAAGAGCGGGGATTGAATCTTCGTCACAAAAGAGTTGATTATCTTCATCTTTGTTCACTTGTCGGTGCATGGCCACTTGCTCAAGGGCTTCCATTTCCTCTTCACTTATGGAGTCATATGTTCCGTCATCGTTGAGGATCATGGTGCGCTTCTTGGTACACTCAAAGGACTTCTGGCCTCGGCCGTCGCATGTGAAGCATTTGAAGGAACTTGTCTTGATGGTCTCATCGGTTGGGGTAGATGATGATGAAGCTCTCAGCTTGAAGTTGCTTGTAGTAGGAGGACGACTTGGCATTGTAGAAGTTTTCTTGTAACTTGACTTGTCGTCGTTGCTTGTAGATGGCTTTGTTGTGGTAGTAGGTGTTGGAGTCATCGAAGCTTGGTTGTTGGAGAATCCATAGGACTTGGATGAGAACTTGGCGTACTTGAAGTCATCTTGCACTTGGCGTTCCGCTTTGGTAGTTTGATGCACTAGCTCGATGAGGTTCGAGTATGGTTGGAAGTCGGCGATCTCCTTGATAGGATGATTGAGTCCATTCAAGAAACGTGCCATAGTTTGTTCATCATCTTCCGTGACATTGTCTCGTATCATGGCAATCTCCATTTCCCTATAGTACTCTTCAATGCTCTGGGTTCCTTGCTTGAGTAGTTGGAGTTTCTTGAAGAGGTCGCGGTTGTAGTACGTAGGCACGAAACGTGCTCGCATGACATCCTTCATTTGTGCCCAAGTAGTGATGGGTGGTTCACCTTTTTCTTCTCGTCTCTCAATGACTTGTTCCCACCAAATGAGGACGTAATCTTGGAACTCAAGGGATGCCATCGCGATATTCTTCTCTTCTTCATAGATGTGCAAGCGGAAGATTTTGTCGACCTTCAATGCCCATGATAGATACTCTTCGGGGTCATTACTTCCATTGGACTTGGGCATGGTGAACTTTAGCTTGCCGTATCATTGCTCTTCATTGTGTTGGTGTCAGGGATGATGACGCCCATGTTGTTGAGGATTGACAAACACATGTTGCAGTTGGCGAGGAGGGTTGTCAACCTCATGTTGCTCTTGTCTTGGGGTATTTTCGTTGTCGTCTTGCTCTTGTTGAACTTGATGTTCTTGGAGAGCTTGTGGTGGAGCTTGTCGAGCTTGTGGAGGAGCTTGTTGATGCACACGTGCTTGAAAAATCCTCTATTGAACATCATCACGAAGCGCTTCTCGTTGCTCGCGAGCTTGTCGCCCTCGGTTGGCTACGGCACGTCGCGCCTCAAGTGCTTGAGCTTCTCGTAGTTGTTGTTCTTGGTGTTGTGCCTCGACATCTTGTGCATCTTAGTGTAGTCGCGCTCGCTCCTCTTGTTCTTGTAGCCGGTGGCGTTGCCGTTCTTGTGCTTGCGCGAAAGTAGCTTGGTTTTAACGATGTCGATGCTCTTGAGAGTCGATGTCGTGCAGAGGATTGTGGTTTGCTTGATGATCTTGACGTGCGGCACAACGAAGAGTGTTCGATGTCGGTGTACTTGAGCCGGAGATAGTGTCGTCGGAGTGTCGACTTGAGCGGCTCCGTCTTGAGTAGGACGAGGTGTTAGAATAGCGGTTGAGCAACAAAGCACGAATCTCGTCCATTCTTGCGTCATTCTCTTGTTTGTGTTCGTCGAGCTTGTTGTCGAAGTAGTCTCTTGTACGTTGCTCGGAGAGTGGCAAGTCGGTGGCGAGGTTGTCGATGCGTTCGCTCATTGCTAGTTGCTCTTCATGCAAGGCTCATTGTGCACCAAAGAGGTGGCTCTTTGTGATGTAGGAGGACATGTCGTCGTCTTGCTCTATGGAGAGTGGGTTGGTAGAAGTACTTGGCCTATCCATCATTCCAAGCAAATATGTGAGTGGGAGAAAGAGAAGAACTTATACCAAATGTACCTTGACCGATGTTGAAGATGGATCAATGATCACTCCAATGTGTAACAAGGAAATAGCACAATTGGTACCAATTCTTGTCGGTTTTTCACACCTACACAAGTAAAAGCTTATGGTGGAGCTTGGTTAGGATGGTGGCACAAAATTTGATGCAATTTCTAATGAGAATCAATAATGTTGGAAAATATTCGCAAATTTGCAAATGCAACAAGTAGACCAATAGAAGGATATGGTACACGGAAATGCACATGCAAATAGATAAGTGGGGTCGTGCAACCAAGGAATGAGCCAAAATGTGGAGTCCACGAAAATGCTTTTGTTGCACAACACTAGAGAGACGCTAGCACAATTGCACAATAGGTGGATATGAAACTTGTGCACAACCTACTAAGCAAAAATGCAACGACTTCTATCCCAAGTATGCTATATGTATGGTATTCCGATGATATGATCCAAGATGACCGAGTATGACAATCTTAATGTTGTATGATGCTATGGTTCTTGCTTATAAGCTCGTTGCTTATCTTTCCCTTTTGCTTAAAAGCTTGTTTGTCTCTTTGTTGTTTGAGCTCTTTTCTCATGCAATGCTTCACGAACCAAGATAGCAATTGTGTATATGTGATGACAATTTTGTGACACAAGAGATGATACCAAGATATGCACCACGATGATATAGTACGCTATGGGAAGTATGATCACTAATGTGCACAAGTCACGTTGCCGGCAATACTCAAAGGCTGGTCTCGATGGGTAAGCTACGCAAAATGGTCTATGGTGGTTATCAATGCAATGCAAGAATGTATGATGATATCACGATACCAAGATGAGGTTACCATTGATGACGAGTCCTTTACGAAGATGAGCGGCGGTGATGTCGATGTCAAACCGTTCCTAGTTAGCCGAAACACCCTAGGAAACGATGAACCACAACTCAAATTCTCAAAACCAAAGTCAAAATGCTGGTATTGAAGTTGGCGGTGCAGAAGTGAGATTGTTTGCGGAAAGCGGTGGTGGTATGCGGATGATATGGTGGATGGCATAGGCAAAGATGCCAAAATGACAAAAGTTTCAAGGTGTCAAATGGTGTTGGAACCTATCTATATGGATGGGGGATGTCAATAGCTACTCAACGAGCTAAAGAACGCGAAAAAAAAATCAAACTCCGGATGTGAAAGTTATGGACAAAACTAACAATCAGCCGAGGCTTAACCTGGGAGGGGCGGAAGTACCTCTTGGGAGGGCGGTTGTACCGCTCCTGGAGCTCAGCGGTAGTACCGCTTGGAGTGGGCGGAAGTACCGCTGGTGTCGAGACGAAATTGTGGCGGAAATGGATGATTTCGAGACTAAAAGTGGATGGATTTCGTGGATGGGAAGCGGTGAAACTTGGGGAGATGCGAGATCCACTCGAAACCAAGCAAATGCATGGATCAATTCCAACAAAACTTCATCACACCAACAAATCAAAAAAAATTGGGCTATTTTTGGTGGGTATTTTCGAATTTAGGACAAAAACAACAAAATCAAGCTTAAAAACGAAGAGGGGAGGCTCTGAAATCGTGATCAATGTGGCTCATGATACCAAGATGATCTAGGGTGGAACCCTATGCGTCCGATCTTTCACGAAAGGAGCAGGATCCCAACTATGAACACGAAGAACACGAGGGGGAACACGAGAGGGAACACGAGGGAAAACATAAGAGAATCACTCAAACCAACGAGATTAGGTCACACATGTGCTAGATCCTCGAAACACGAGAGGAGATACAAGATTCACGATCAACAAAGGACGATACAAAGGTAACCGGTTCTTTTCAGAGAGGAGGTATTGATCGGGACACCCAAGAGGGGGTCTTGAATCCAAGGTGGATCGTCTCCGTAGAGGGGCCGTGGTCTCTCTCATGGAGTAGATCCGTATGGATGAGCAAAGCTCTATCTCACATACGAGCTAAACCAATGCTAACCCTAATACGAAGCTAAGTGACAAGTATATATAGTCCAAGGGGTAAGTTGGGGATACATGGGGTGAAACCCCTTCAACTGCGCGCAGGCAGGGCGGTAGTACCGGTAACGGGGCCGGTAGTACCGGTTTTAGCGGATATAGTGGTTGTTCCGGTGTTGTACCGGCCTTGCACCGGTCGATCACAGAAGCTTGACCGGTAGTTGACCGGGTAGTTGGGCGGTTGTACCGGTTGACCGGTTGTTGGGCAGTAGTTGACCGGTAGTACCTCTATCTCTGCGCTGGGAAATTCCCTGTCCATGGTCTTGGTGTCCATCTTGCACCATTCCTTCTCCTTGGTTGCTTACATGGTACCTAAGCACACAAAGCATCTTCGTTTGAGGTAGTAGCCATGTCTCAAGTGGGTCAAACGGAAGTTCAACAAGGAGAGAGTTAACCTCGTTCTTGATGGCTCTCGCACGGGCTCTTGTCATTGGTCCAAGTGGTGTCGTGGGAGATGTAGGTAGGTCCATGGGGATGGCCTTGGTATGCTCCGCATCAATCGTCATGTCAAGTTGCTCGTCTTAGCGTCTAGTACTTTAGAGTTTCGAGTTGTGTTCATAGGTTTTCACATCGCCGCTGCCATATATCACCACTGCATTATCATCATCGCTGCTGCCATATACCACCACCGCACCAACTTCATCGCCGCTGCCATCTACCCACTACAAAAAAAATACACTTCCGTGATGATACGTGTTTGTCAAAGTAGGTCGCGTTTTTTGTCATGCATGTACATCCATGACGATTTTATGACAGAATCAAGATAGTCATACTTGTGCTGTCATAGAAGTGTTCCATGACATTACCAAAATTATCATCACGGAAGTGTCCACTTCCATGACGATAAATCGCACGTCACAGAAGTGCTTTCGTCAAGGGTGACTGACACGTGGCATCCACCATAACGGAACGCCGTTAAGCTATCGGGTCGGGTTTTGGATCCGATAACCCGTTAACAGCCCCGACCAATGGGCACTTTCCACGTGTAAAATCATCATTGACTTGAGGAAACACGTGTTGGCTCACCGTTGGGACAGATGTCATCCGCTCATTGGACCGAAGGCGCCTATGATACAGCGACATGTGGCACGGCCCAACAGAGGCCCATTCCTGTGAAAAGGCCGGCTCGCTTGAACTGGTCAAAAGGTGGCGGGCCGGCCCACGGAAAGCCTATTAACGGCTTGTTCGCATATAGCCCATTTACAGCCCGCTAACCCAGGGCCCGTTACGCCCTATCCGAATTAGGCCCAGTAGCGTCATCTGGGCCGTCGAATATGATTCAGCCCATTTTAACTTCCGGCCCATGTGTGGCCCATGACTTCTTTCGGCCCATATGAGGACCTTTGTAACTCTTGGCCCATTAACGGCCCGTGGTGAAACCGGCCCGTAATGAACAGTGTATCACTTTATACCCATTAACGGCCCGTTATTCCATTGGGCCGTTTCCAGCCCAAGTTATTTTTCGGCCTTCTCAGGGCCCATTGATTCTTGGGCTTATTTGCAGCATTCGGTTACATACGGCCCGTTACTCTCATTTTCTGGTTGTGGGCTAAATTCAGCCCGTCGTTACAGTCGGCCCGTTTGCGGACCGTTAATACGTTGGGCCGTTTTCATGTCAAAAGAAACCCGTTGGGCTGTTTTCATAGAGTTATCAAATACGGCCTATTAACGGCCCGTTATGGTCCATGAATAGTACGGCCCATGATTGGCGAAATGATGATACGCCCCGTAGAAGGCCCATGGATCCTATGGCCTGTATGAGGCCCATGGATAGTACGACCCGTAGAAGGCTCATGGATCGTACGGCCCGTAGAAGGCCCATGGACCCTAAGGCCCGTATAGAAGGCCGATGGATCCTACGGCTGGACGAAGGCCCATGGATCATATCGCTCAGCGCGTCTTCTTGGGCATCCCCGGAGGCATCACTCGCGTCGTCGACATTGCCGCCGCCGCCAGCATCTCCATCAGCGCCAGGCTCGTCCACAATGCCGCCTTCATTGGTGCCCACAACCACGCCGTCGTCATCAGACGCAAAGGCCGTGACGAGGGCATCCACGTTGTCCTCCACCCACCGCACCAGGTCGCCTCGGACGGCAATGGGCACGGGTGCGATGGTAGCGTCGAAGTCGAAGTAGGGTTCCCTGTCCTGCAGATGGCTGAAGACACGGGAGAAGGCACACCCGAGCAAGGCTCGGCTCCTCTCTTCGACAAGCCAACGGGACCTCTCGGATCGGTTCTCCAGAAGCGTCACCACATCGGTTAAAAATTGGAGGTTGATGGCGTAGTTGACCTCATGCGGCTCCTTAGCGGCAGCCTCGCAGATATAGCCCAAAGCTGTGTCGGCCCTCTCTCTGAGCGTTTGAAGCATGGAGGCATGCACATGCTCCAGAACCCGCTGCCGACGGATCTTGTCCTCATTCCGCTGCGCGAAAGCCTCGGCGTCATCAAACCTCTGTTGGAGAAGAAACTGCTCGGCCCAGGAAGAGGACAGCTCCGCCTGCGCCGCGCTGAGGGCGGCTGCAGAGGAGTCCGCACGCCGCGTCACTTCGGTCAGTTTGGCCCTGAGGGCTGCGGTCCTGTCCTCAGCCTCGGCCTTGATCAGCCCCAACCTCATCTCGTATTCGCGCTCGAAGGCCGAGCGAGCTTCCGCCATGCGGCGATCGACTTCTTCTTGGGCCCGGGCTTCGCGCGCGGCAACGTCATCCTCCGCCCGGGCCACCAGGCGCTCCCTCGTCTCCAACCGCTAAAGGTCAAGGTTACACTCGGCGGCCTCCAGCGTCAGCGCCTCCTCGCGCTTCAGAAGCTCCGCCCGGTCAATAGAGGCCACCCCCATCGACTCAAGGGCCGCCTGGCGTAGTTCCACTTGCTGCTCCAGGGAGTTGCTCCAGGCTTGGAGCTCCCGTGCGCGCTCCTCCGCATCCTTGCGCCGTTGGTCTGCCTCCCGAGCGTCCTCAACGGCCTGGGAGCAGGCCTCCCGTGAAGCTGCCAGCGATGCTTCAGCCTTCGCGTTTTCGAGATCACATTGGTGACGCGCGAGGGCGATGGCTACCTTTAGTTTGCACCTCTCCTCAGCAAGGCGCAAGCCTTCGGCCTCGAGGTGCGCATCCTCATCAGCAAGCTTTGCCCCGATCCGGCTCACCGCATCTGCCGCCCTTCGGAGGAACTCTTCGCGAAGGGCACATTGCTCCCAGACGCGCCTGAGCACGTCATCCGCATCACCCTCTTCCACTGGAGCATGTGGATGGCCCCAAGGCGGCAAACCCCCTCCCGGCATGGAGCTGGGGGCTGGCGCCCAAGCCATCGCCGAATGGACCTCTCCGGGAATCCGGCCTGGCATCGGTCCACCCACGGAGGAGGAGCCAAAGACAGACTTCAGCCAATCACCATCTATGATCAGAGGAGGAACGCGGGGCAAGCCAGATGTGCCCCAGAAGGACTCATGAAGAAAGGACAGCGGGCGCGCAGGCTCGAGGTGCCCTATGGAATGGACCACTCCACCGACCGGTCTGGCAGCAGGGGTGCCGCTCGAACTTGCCAAACCCAGGGCCAGCTGAGAAGGCGAAGCTTGGGGGGATGGCTCCCGGGCTGATCGGGCGAGTTTCGCAGGGCAGGGCCTGAAAGGGCCACAATCAGTCGCAGGGATAGCAAAGTAAATGAGCAAGGAAAGAAGAAGACTTACTCGTCCATGGCAAAATACTTCCTGCGCTTCAACAAGCGGCAAGGGCGGTCGTTGCCACCCAAGGCCTCCTTCCTCTTGAGGAGGGCCTCGAAGTCTACACGGAACCAACCTAAGCGCTCGGCGCAGGGGTCGGCCTCTGGTGCGGAAGAAGCGCCAAGATGATCAGCGTTGGAAGAGTCAGCCTGGGGGCGCCGTCAGGCGTCGCCTCGCGAGGAACGGCTGGGGCCTCAGGGGCCCCGGCCTAAGGAAACGTAGGCCACGACTCCGCGCCTGCCGCCGCTCCAGGGCGGGCCTCGGGCGACGCCACCTTCAAGACTTCTCGCGGCGTCGGCACCTCGACATCGGTCGCCTCAACTCCCACCGGTTCTCGTCTCCCCGCCCAGATGCCCGAGGAAGGACTACTGTGGGCGGCAGGGGAAGCAACCACGGCGGCTGGGTTCTTGCGGGGCCCCATGAAGCCAGCAGGGCGTAGTCCCCACTCATCGAAGCTGGGCATCTTCCTCACAAAATCGGCCCTGCCGGAGCAAAGATACAAGAGGACACCATTACTCCAAAGGCTGCCTGGGGAAGGATCGTCGGTCAAGACCCTGAACACCATCTTCAGCGCTTCAGGCGCCAAGTCCTCCTCCTGAAGCCGCATGCGGTCTCTGTGCCCCACGAAGTCCCACATTCGGCAAGAGTGGTGCTGGAGAGGAGCAATGCGACATTGGAGGAACTCCTTCACCACCTTGGGTGCTGTCACATTGAGCGCCCTCAAACTCTGGAAGCGGCGCCAGACGAAGGCGAGCCGAGGGCTCGCGAGCACCTCATGATCCCAACCCGCGTGGGGAACAACAGGCGAGGTCGGGTGCGAGAGCAGAGGATTGGGCACTCCGACATCCACGTACAGCCACCGCTCTCTGAACCTGGCCTCAGGAGAAGGAAGGCTGAAGTCGATCCCTGAAGCGGCCGTCTCTGGCACGGCGAAGAAGCTCACGCACCATGAGCACTGAGTGGGGTCGCTCAGGCTCAAGGAAAAGAAGTGGCGCAGCAGGGCAACAGAGGGAGGAATGCCTATCATCGCCTTGCAAAGAAAAGCAAAGACAGCCAGAAGGGTAATGGACTCCGGCCCGAGGTGTATCATACGGATCTGATAATGGGAGAGCACCGCATTGAAGAAGGCGGAAAAGGGGGGAACCAGACCCGCCCATAGGGCATCGGCGAAGAATCGGACCTCCGTGACGATCCTATCAAGGGAGGAATGGGACGCAGGCTAGACTGTGGTCCTGCCGCACTCATTGAAGATCATGGCAACGGCGGAGCAGACCTTGTTCAAAGCTTCTGGATTGAGTATGATCGACCGAGCAACGGCGGGGACCACCTCCGGTGGTGTGCGGGGCGAAGGCACGAGCTTCTTTCCCCTTCCTTTCTTCGTCGGCACCATGGCGGTGAAGAGAGGAGAACTCGAGCCGGATTGGCGCGGAGGCTGGAGCTCGAAGAGGAAGGAAAGGTAGGAGGCGAGCGAGCAGCGGAAAGGAGGAACAATTGTGTGCAACTGCGGGTCCGCTTAGTCGGGCGCGCAACAAGGCGTCATGGGGAAGCGCAGACGCCCACGTCCAATCAATCGCCACGCGGCGCCCGAGGCCACAGGCTTTTGGGGCCCGCGGCGCTTCGCGCTTGCCCCTTTGCTTCCCTGCTAGGCCAAGCCCGGGCGCGCCTTGGGCCCAGGGGCTACTGTCGGCGTTCTGGGAACGGGGGTCCCTAGACTTGCCTGCCTGCGGCCTGCGGCGTGGCTCAAGTGGGGGCCCAGCGCGGCCCATCTTCATCAGCTCAAGCTCAAGACCCTCGCGAGGGGCCAAGCCTCGCGGGGCGGATGACCGGAAGCTTCCTCACAGACAGCCTCATTAGGCAGGCCCAAGAGGAGGCGGAGAGATCAAGGGAGGAGTACCTCACAAGGAGCCCGTGACACAAGCCATGACGATCGAGAACAGGCGGGCGCCGGCCTGCGCAGTGTCCTTGTTTCCCCTTTGGTGCAAAGGGGGTAAGCACAGGCCAAGGCACCCGGCAAAGGTTACCATTCTGGTGCAACAAGACCAAGACCAGCAGAGCGGCAGGTCGGAGGTCACCGTGGAGCCCAAGACGGCGTCATCACCAGTACTTTTGGCAGCCGAAGACCACCTTTGGTCAGGATAACTTGTACTAGATGTTCCCCTTCAAAATGGCCAATTGTTAGCGCCCTTCCCGCTCATTATTTGGGGGGAGGCCCAGGGCCTCTATAAATAGAGCTAGCCACCACAAAGTAGAGGGCAGACAAGGAGGGACCGAAAAAGAGAGAGAGAGAGAGAGAGAGAGAGAGAGGCGACTGAACTCGCCCAAGCAGTTCATCGCACCAGGTCAAGAACACCTCTCGCGAGGCTGTTCTTCCCTTGTACTGTTCATCATCAGCCCCTGAGGCAATCCACGACACCACACACTGGAGTAGGGTATTACACCACAACGGTGGCCTAAGCCAGTATAAACCTTGTGTCCCTTGTTTTGTTCGTTGTTTCCAGCTCAAATCACACGAGGAGATTGGACGTAGATCGGTAGGGGAGAGATCTCTGCGCGCACCTGAGTGTTCGAACCTCAAGGGTCTACCGGAACCGAAATCCGACATCAGCATGCGTGTTAGTTTTCCTTCGTATTTGATGGAATGTTGTAACGGGGCAACCTTGGAATAGGAATGCAAATGGAGTGGAAAGTTTCCGTTTTCCCGAGAAAAAATGGAACGGACAGAAAACAACGTTTCATTTCGTTGGATCGCGCCATCGAGCAAAACCAATGTATAAATCATGTTTGTCCTGTTCGTGTCTCACCCTCCTCCACGGCTCGACCCCACACGGTCGCTCGACGTGCCACTCACCACAAACCGAGTATATGATAACTTTCTCGCCTGCTTGTCAATGGATCGCGCCATGGAGTACTAGCACTACTGGAAGAGATTGACGAGTTGGGGGAGGACAGCTAGCTGTAGCACGGACTCCCAAGAACTTTTTACACGAATGTTGTAGCCGGCTATTGCAACCTTTGAACGCGGAGTAGCCGCGTGCACCCGGAAGCGGCGCGGGCGACGCTCTCTCAGCCAGTGCGCCACTTCAATGCCGGCGCCAGTGAGAGGTCGCGTCCGCTCTGGCCGGGCATGAATGTGGCACTGACCGTTTCAGGCGGGAAGCATGCGCGGGTGATGAAGATGGTTCGGGTTGGTCAGGACCGGCCGTGGCAGCGGTCCGGACGTGCGCAAACAAGAGATGATGTACGTTAATATTGCTGCGTATATAATTAACAACGTAAATAATGTGCGAGTTGGACAAATATGATTGGAGATGGAGATGGAAATGGAATTTTACGTAAACACGGATATGCATGTCCATGTCTATGTGTGTGTGCGTGACGACTCTCGCGACCTGGAAGGGGGGGCGTGTTTTTGATTGATTTTTCTTTCTTGGTACGTTAGAAAATCAGTTTGTCTAATTCACATCTAGATGTTATTTAAGGATATCACATCTAAGCTCCCACAAGTATATGATGTAGCAACAAGAAACAAAAAAAACTAGGAAAAAAATAGACCACAAACAGAGTGGACATCAACTTAGATGTGACATAACTATGTCACATCTAGATGTGTCCTAGACAGACCCTTAAAAAATTGTCCGCCAGTTTTCGTTTCTTTTTTCCGGGAACGCACATATTCTATTTAAAACCATTGCTATGGAGAGATTATTTTACTCCATTATGGCCTCTTGTTTGATAGACTTTCTCGCGTCTCGCTCTCTCACCCTCTCCATATCAAAACAAGATGACAGTGTCCACTCTATCTCTCTCCTCACCGGTGGTCACAGATCCGTCCGAATCCCGTCCGCTATAGGAGGTGAGGAGGTGCAGCGTTGACGTTGTCGCCATCGGCGACGGAGGAAGCCGATGCGCACCGTCCTCTCGGAGCCGGCGCTGGCGCGGACAAAGATCCTCCGCGCCCTTGTTCGCTGCCGTCGTGTGGGCAGATCCCGCCCGCCCGCCTAAATGTCATCTCGCCCACCTGAGGTATAACTTCTTGTACTGGTCCAACTCCCCAGGTCGCTGCGTGCGGGTTTTCTTCTATGCGACTACTCCCCAGCTCCCCATGCATAGTAGCTAGGGTTCGTCGGCTGGTCCAACATCACCTACTAGTACTATTATAGAGGAATGCCACTCGAAAAGTTGTATTGATTTATGCCTCAGTGGAGGTACACATGTTGTTTCGACAAAAAGTACATGGTGGTTGTGCGGTCATTGTCCATATGGTGGTAGTACTATCACTGGTTAAATGAAGAAATGCTTTTTTTCTCGGGTATCCTGGTTTAGTTCCCATCAAGATAATTATGATGCTTCTGTTTGTTGGTGTACTTTTCATTAATTCTTATTGACAATTGAGATGTCATTGATAACACTTTTTTATATTTTTGGAAACAGCGACGCGTGTCTCCATACTCGGGCATGTCTTCCTCAATTTTAGTGGAACTGCACAAAATTGGATGGTCATTGTTGTTCCGCCTCACTGTCCTTTGGCACGTGGTTCTTCCTTCCTCGAGCTTGATTACTGAGAAGAAACAGACCATAGTGAGGATTTGTCGAACTTCATAGGTGCCTCACCCAAACTTGATGCCAAATGGATGATGCATCACCACGATGACATATTGATGCTCATGGTTGCACCTCATCGTTGCATCAGCTGGTGAAGCTGATCGATTTTCAATGAAAAACAAGTTGTCTTCCATCAGTGCTCTTTGCTTGGTATGCACAAAGATGATATCCTTCGTCAGTTCACCTTGGTTGTGTTGGAGACGTAGTCGTCTTTCACGTTGGTGCAATTTTATCACACAACTGGCTATGAACCAAATGTTTCCTCGAAGAAGGATCGACGTTGGTACTAAGAGCATAAGTTTTGTATTGATTTCTAAGCCTTCTCACAACTTTGTCTCTAGCTCCCCTGTAATTTTATTTGTCCAGCTATTAACTTTGATTTAAAAAATTGTGTGGACTAAAAACCCAGATCGACGTAGTAGCCCTCCATTTTTATTTACTCCGCATATTAGATTTGACTGAAGTCAAACTTTGTAATACTCTCAAACCTTTCCGATAATTGAAATTAAAATTCTTTATTTGTACACACTCTCACACGTTTTCGATAATTTGGCGCATGTGTGGTTGTTCACTTAAGGGAGGGCAGTGTACCACACGTGAAGGACAGGAAGTGCGACCAGGACGCGTGGGCATGGATCGTTAGGTTCATCGGAAGTAGTACTAGTTTTCTTCACTGTACATTAAATAAAGAGTTTCGTTTCGTACTGACACAATTTAAAATGATTGTTATGGAGAGAATAAGAAAACCACTCCACTGTATATTAGTCGTATACACGAGAGTAATATATGGACGCAGCTTCATTGACTTAGTGCACCTGCCTTTGGATTTATGACAGGTGGGCCCAAAATGTGGCCGGCTCACCTGTCATATAGCCAAAAGCAGGTGCAGTGAAGGCATCGAAGCTCAATCCGTACTACAGTAGTATATATATAAGCGGGAGCCTCAGCGCTTGTTCACTAGGGTTTGCACTCTCCACACGCTCGCTGCACTACATATATGTTACACGCTGGAGGCTCAGCATTCATTTGCTAGGGTTTTCTATATTAATAGTCTCTCACCCTCTCTTCACCAGATCTAAACAAGACTGCGTTGGCCTCTTGTCTCTCTCTCCCCCCTCACAGCTGGTGAAGGAGGCGTCCGTATCCCGTCGCACCGGGAAGGGGAGGAGGTGCAACATTCACTCTATCGCCTTCGGCGAGGGAGGCAATCCACTGCCGGCTGCGATGTTCTCTTTCACCCAGCGCCTATGCAGGAGGGCCACCGACCCCTTCTTCCTCCCTGCCGTACATAGTGTGGGCAGATCTAGCCTCCCGCCACACGCCTTGCCACATCCCGACGACCCTAAGGTATAAATTTCTTTGAAACCGTCGTTGCTCTAGCTGCAGGTGGATCTTTTTCGATCTGTAGTCGAATCTAGGTCTTGGTTCAAAGAGGAAAGAAGGGTGTGGTGGGCTGGAGCAAGAATCTACGATGTGGTTCAATGAGTAAAGGAGTGGCGGAAAGTAGTATATACTGGCTATCCAGCCGCTTTGTAGGCCGAAAAGGGAAAAAGGGGGTAACCCAGTACACACATCTGTAAGGAACCGATCTCTTTGTTGAAAAAGGAAAGAAACTGGGGGGTCGGGTAGTTTGTGCAGGACTAGATTTGCTGCCCTCGCATAGGAAGAAGGTTCAAAGAGAACAAATATGGGACCAGCGCATATATGCTGCTTGGCTCCTGATGTCTACTACACAACCTTCTTCTTGTAGACGTTGTTGGGCCTCCAAGTGC
Organism: Triticum aestivum; assembly: GCF_018294505.1. Classification (NCBI taxonomy): domain Eukaryota; kingdom Viridiplantae; phylum Streptophyta; class Magnoliopsida; order Poales; family Poaceae; genus Triticum; species Triticum aestivum. The sequence continues at coordinate 145,601,784 of NC_057794.1, read as the reverse complement.
AGAGGTTTGTAGGACAGTAGAAATTTCCCTCAAGTGGATGACCTAAGGTTTATCAATCCGTAGGAGGCGTAGGATGAAGATGGTCTCTCTCAAGCAACCCTGCAACCAAATAACAAAGCGTCTCTTGTGTCCCCAACACACCCAATACAATGGTAAATTGTATAGGTGCACTAGTTCGGCGAAGAGATGGTGATACAAGTGGTATATGGATAGTAGATATGGGTTTTTGTAATCTGAAAATATAAAAACAGCAAGGTAACTAATGATAAAAGTGAGCACAAATGGTATTGCAATGCATTGAAACAGGGCCTAGGGTTCATACTTTCGCTAGTGCAAGTTCCCTCAACAATAATAACATAAATGGATCATATAACTATCCCTCAACATGCAACAAAGAGTCACTCCAAAGTCACTGATAGCGGAGAACAAACGAAGAGATTATGGTAGGCTACGAAACCACCTCAAAGTTATTCTTTCCAATCAATCCGTTGGGCTATTCCTATAAGTGTCACAAACATCCCTAGAGCTCGTACTAGAATAACACCTTAAGACACAAATCAACCAAAACCCTAATGTAACCTAGATACTCCAATGTCACCTCAAGTATCCGTGGGTATGATTATACGATATGCATCACACAATCTTAGATTCATCTACTCAACCAACACATAGGACCTCAAAGAGTGCCCCAAAGTTTCTACCAGAGAATCACGACGAAAACGTGTGCCAACCCCTATGCATAGGTTCATGGGCGGAACCCGCAAGTTGGTCACCAAAACACACATCAATTGAATCACGTGGTATCCCATTGTCACCACAGATATGCACGGCAAGACATACATCAAGTGTTCTCAAATCTTTAAAGACTCAATCTGATAAGATAACTTCAAAGGGGAAACTCAATTCATTACAAGAGAGTAGAGGGGAGGAGAAACATCATAGGATCCAAATATAATAGCAAAGCTCGCGATACATCAAGATCGTATCATCTCAAGAACACAAGAGAGAGAGATCAAACTCATAGCTACTGGTACATACCCTCAGCCCCGAGGGAGAACTACTCCCTCCTCGTCATGGAGAGCACAGGGATGATGAAGATGGCCACCGGAGAGGGATTGCCCCCTTCGGCAGGGTGCCGGAACGGGTCTAGATTGGCTTTTAGTGGCTACAGAGGCTTCTGGCGGCGAAACTCCTGATCTATTGTGCTCCCGGATGTTTTTAGGGTGTATGGAGATATATAGGCGGAAGAAGTACGTCAGGGGGGCACGAGGGGCCCACGAGGGTGGAGGGTGCGCCCTAGGGGGTGGGCGCGCCCCCTACCTCGTGGCCTCCTCAAAGGTCCCCTGACGTGCACTCCAAGTCTTCTGGGCTTCTTTCCTTCCAAAAATGAGTTCCTTGAAGTTTCAGGTCAATTGGACTCCGTTTGGTTTTCCTTTTCTCCGATATTCTAAAACAAGGTAAAAACAGAAACTGGCACTGGGCTCTGGGTTAATAGGTTAGTTCCAAAAATGATATAAAAGTGTATAATAAAGCCCATAAACATCCAAAACAGTAGATAATATAGCATGGAGCAATCAAAAAGAGAAAATTCCTTATTTGACACTGTCTTAAAATCTGGTTCCTTATTTGACACTGGAAAAGTTTTTCTTCCCTATTTGACACTAGTCCTAAATTTTATTCCCTATACGACACTTCCGTCCATTTTGAGCCTAAATGACACCTGAAAAGACGATTTTGCCCCTCATGCGGTATGTGTGCGCGCGTGCGTGTGCTGTTGCGTGTGTGGGTGCACGCGCACATGTGTGCTACTGCTGCTGCATGTGTGTGTGCATGTGTGCTGCTCCGTGTGTGTTTGCTATTGTGTGTGTACGTGCACGCGTGTGTGTGTGCTGTTGCATGCCTATGTGCTGCCTGCGTGTGTGTGTGTGTATGTGGGTGTGTGTTGCTGCGTGTGTCTGCGCGTGCATGTGTGTTGTTGCGTGTGTGTGCATGTGTGTGTGTGTGTGCACGCGGGCATGCGTGTGTGTTGGTGCATGTGTATGTGCTGCTGCGTGTGTGCTCCTGCCTTCGCACTGATGTTGCGTGTGTGCGCTATTGCCCCCCACACACATACCACATGAGGGGCAAAAGAGTCTTTTCAGGTGTCATTTAGGCTCAAAATGGACGAAAATGTCATATAGGGAATAAAATTTAGAACTTGTGTCAAATAGGGAAGAAAAACTTTTCCAGTGTCAAATAAGGAAGCAGATTTTAAGATGGTGTCAAATAAGGAATTTTCTCAATCAAAAATTATAGATACGTTGGAGACATATCAGCATCCCAAGCTTAATTCCTACTCGTCCTCAAGTAGGTAAATGATAAAAAACAAAAATTTTGATGCGGAGTGGTACTTGGCATAATTTCAGTGTAATTCTTCTTAATTGTGGCATGAATATTCAGATCCGAAAGATCCAAGACAAAAGTTCATATTGACATAAAAATAATAATACTTCAAGCATACTAACTAAGCAATTATGTCTTCTCAAAATAACATGGCCAAAGAAAGCTATCCCTACAAAATCATATAGTCTGGCTATGCTCCATCTTCACCACACAAAATATTTAAATTATGCACAACCCCGATGACAAGCCAAGCAATTGTTTCATACTTTTGATGTTCTCAAACCTTTTCAATCTTCATGCAATACATAAGCGTGAGCCATGGACATAGCACTATAGGTGGAATAGAATGGTGGCTGTGGAGGAGACAAAAAGGAGAAGATAGTCTCACATCAACTAGGCGTATCAACAGGCTATGGATATGCCCATCAATAGATATCAATGTGAGTGAGTAGGGATTGCCATGCAACGGATGCACTAGAGCTATAAGTGTATGAAATCTCAACAAAAGAAACTAGTGGGTGTGCATCCAACTTGCTTGCTCACGAAGACCTAGGGCATTTTGAGGAAGCCCATCATTGGAATATACAAGCCAAGTTCTATAATGAAAGATTCCCACTAGTATATGAAAGTGACAACATAGGAGACTCTCTATCATGAAGATCATGGTGCTACTTTGAAGCACAAGTGTGGTAAAAGGATAGTAACATTGTCCCTTCTCTCTTTTTCTCTCATTTTTTTATTTTTTTATTTTTTATTTGGGCCTTTTCTCTTTTTTTATGGCCTCTTTTCTTTATCTTTTTTTATTTGGGCTTCTTTGGCCTCTTTTATTCATTTTTCGCCCCGGAGTCTCATCCCGACTTGTGGGGGAATCATAGTCTCCATCATCCTTTCCTCACTGGGACAATGCTCTAATAATGATGATCATCACACTTTTATTTTTCTTACAACTCAACAATTACAACTCGATACTTAGAACAAAATATGACTCTATGTGAATGCCTCCGGCAGTGTACCGAGATATGCAATGATGCATGAGCGATAAGTATGAAAGAATTATGAACGGTGGCTTTGCCACAAATACTATGTCAACTACATGATCATGCTAAGCAATATGACAATGATGGAGTGCGTCATAAACGGGACGGTGGAAAGTTGCATGGCAATATATCTCGGAATGGCTATGGAAATGCCATAATAGGTAGGTATGGTGGCTGTTTTGAGGAAGGTATATGGTGGGTGTATGATACCGGCGAAAGGTGCGCGGTATTAGAGAAGCTAGCAAAGGTGGAAGGGTGAGAGTGTGTATAATCCATGGACTCAACATTAGTCATAAAGAACTCATATACTTATTGCAAAAATCTACAAGTTATCAAAGCAAAGTACTACGCGCATGCTCCTAGGGGGATAGATTGGTAGGAAAAGACCATCGCTCGTCCCCGACCGCCACTCATAAGGAGGACAATCAATAAATAAATCATGCTCCGACTTCATCACATAACGGTTCACCATACGTGCATGCTACGGGAATCACAAACTTCAACACAAGTATTTCTCAAATTCACAACTACTCAACTAGCATGACTCTAATATCACCATCTCCATATCTCAAAACAATCATCAAGCATCAACCTTCTCTTAGTATTCAATACTCTATATGAAAGTTTTTACTATTCTTGGGTGCCTAGCATATTAGGATTATTTAAGCAAACTATGATGCTATTTAAAACTCTCAAAATGATATAAGTGAAGCATGAGAGTTCATCTATTTCTATAATACCACCACCGTGCTCTAAAAAGATATAAGTGAAGCACTAGAGCAAACGACAAACTACTCCGAAAGATATAAGTGAAGATCAATGAGTAGTCGAATAACCATGCAACTATATGAAGACTCTCTAACATTTAAGGATTTCAGATCTTTATACTTTATTCAAACAGCAAGCAAAACAAAATAAAATGACATCTAAGAATAGCAAACATCATGTGAATAAGCAAAAACTTAGGATCAACCGATACTAACCGATAGTTGTTAAAGAAGAAAGGTGGGATGCCAACCGGGGCATCCCCAAGCTTAGACGCTTGAGACATCTTGAAATATTATCTTGGGGTTCCTTGGGCATCCCCAAGCTTGAACTTTTTTGTCTCCTTAATTCCTCTCATATCACGGTCTCCCTAAATCTCAAAAGCTTCATCCACACAAAACTCAACAAGGACTCGTGAGATGAGTTAGTATAAACCATTGCAAAAACCTTATCATACAATACTGTAGAAAATCACTAAAATTATTATTCAACATTGCATACTAAATGCCTCTGCATATTTAATAGTCCTATCCTCAAATAGAATCATTAAAGAAGCAAACATATGCAAACAAAGCAAACATAACAGCAATCTGCCTAAACAGGACAGTCTATAAAGAATGCAGCAACATCCATACTTACCTAGCTCCAAAAATTATGAAATAAAATTCCCACTGTATTAAATTTATCAGCTCTTAATATGCAAAAGGTTTAAACATTTTATCACATTCTGACTTTTCTAGGGAATTATTGCAACACCGGTAAACTTTCTGTTTTCAAACAGCAACATGTGGACTTCTAACATAGGCATAGTAAAGGCTATCAATGCCACTTTTATTGAAATAAAAGATGCAAGACATTTTTCTAAATAACAGCAAGAAAATCTTAACAAAATAAATTGACGCTCCAAGCAAAACACATATCATGTGGTGAATAAAAATATAGCTCCAAGTAAAGTTACCGATGAATGAAGACGAAAGAGGGGATGCCTTCCGGGGAATCCCCAAGCTTAGGCTTTTGGTTGTCCTTGAATATTACCATGGCGTGCCTTGGGAATCCCCAAGCTTAGGCTCTTGCCACTCCTTATTCCATACTCCATCGAATCTTTACCCAAAACTTGAAAACTTTACAACACAAAACTTAACAGAAAACTCGTAAGCTCCGTTAGTATAAGAAAGTAAATAACCACTTCAAGGTACTGTAATGAACTCATTCTTTATTTATATTGGTGTTAAAACTACTGTATTCCAACTTATCTATGGTTTATAAACTATTTTACTAGCCATAGATTCATCAAAATAAGTAAACAACACATGAAAAACAGAATCTGTCAAAAACAGAACAGTCTGTAGTAATTTGAATCAAACGTATACTTCTGGAACTCATAAAATTCTCAAATAAATTTACGGACCTGAGTAATTTATCTATTAATCATCTGCAAAAAGAATTAACTAAATATCGCTCTTCAAATAAAAATGGTAGCAATTCTCGTGAGCGCTAAAGTTTCTGTTTTTTACAGCATGATCAACAAGACTTCTCCCAAGTCTTCCCAAAGGTTCTACTTGGCACAAACACTAATTAAAAGCATAAAACCACATCTAAACGCAAAGAAAGGAACAAAAAGCAAGGAATAAGAATAGGATTGGGTTGCCTCCCAACAAGCGCTATCGTTTAACGCCCCTAGCTAGGCATGATGATTTCAATAATGCTCACATAAAAGATAAGAATTGTAACATAAAGAGAGCATCATGAGGAATATGACTAGCACATTTAAGTCTAACCCACTTCCTATGCACAGGGATTTTTTGAGAAAACAACTTGTGGGAACAATAATCAACTAGCATAGGAGGGTAAAACAAGCATAACTTCAAAACTTTAAGCACATAGAGAGGAAACTTGATATTATTGCAATTCCTACAAGCATATGTTCCTCCCTCATAATAATTTTCAGTAGCATCATGAATGAATTCAACAATATAACCAGAACCTAAAGCATTCTTTTCATGATCTACAAGCATAAAAAATTTATTACTCTTCACATAAGCAAAATTCTTCTCATTCGGGATAGTGGGAGTATCATAAGAGACTTGGATACTATAAATTGTTTCCACATTAAAAGAGTAATGTTCAGAAAAGGGGTAACCATAATCATGACAAGTTTTATAAATATAATCCTCACTACTTTTTATAGCATATGTATCATCACAATAATTATCATAAGTAGGAGGCATGTTATTATCATTATAAATTTGCATATCAAAACTTGGGATACTAAAAATATCATCTTCATTAAGCGTAGCATCCCCAAGCTTGGGACAAACATTAATTGCAGTAAATATATTCTCAAAAACATCATCTTCATAAAACATAGCATCCCCAAGCTTGGGCCTTTTCATATTATAAGCATAATCACTCTCATCATTAATAGTATGGATAGCACCAATAGTATAGCAATTATCATATTCTTCCAAGCAAGTGCCAAAAAGATTTTAAAGATCATAAGAAGTATCATTATCTTCCACAATCATATTTTCATGAGGCGCAATAGTAATAGGAGCAGCACTATTTGGGAGAGATATCTTTTTACCTCTCTTCCTTTTTCTTTTCTTCTTCTTCACCACATCATGTGTGGGTTCAATCCTCTTTTTGGAGATCCTTATTAATGATATTGGTTGAATAGGAGGCTCCTCCTCGTTACCTTATTCATCATAAGAAATAATAGGAGGATATTGGGAAGTCTCTTCCCTTTCATTAGTATTCTCTTCATCCTCTATTTGTTTTATTTTCTTTATGTAGTTGGGAATATAGGGATTTTCAATACAATTCACCGCACAATACATATAAATTTCCTCTAGATCAAATCCAAGAAGTTTATAACGGGCAAATTCTGGAAGATAATTAGTTATATGTTTCATTTCTTCGTAACTCATAAGCAAACTAAGTTCATTATGATGTGCAAGGGAAATCAAGTCATCACAATTTTTGGACACGATACGATCATGAAAAAATTTGCATTGGGTATTGAAATGATCATGTTCATTACAAAGCTCACAAGTATGGCCAATATAATTTAAATTTTCAGCACATTCATCTAACCTTTCTTGCAACAATTTAGTTTCTAAGTACTTATGCCTCTTGCAATATCTATCTTCCCTATTTGGTGTGTACGCACAAACCCAATGTACTCCACAAAAATTGACATGTTTATAGGAGACATCATAACTAGTGCAATCATCATTAGTATCATGGATATTCAAAGATTTCGTACTAACAACATTGCAATCATGCTCATCATTCAAAGATTTAGTTAGAACCATGATAGAACATAAGATGGTTGCATATAGTTAAACATGTTATGTCTGCATTGGATATGATCGGTAGCTTATTTTCAGCATAGTTTCGTGATGCCATGTCATGCTTTGTTTGACATGTTAAATTATGCCATGATTGAGATGATATGCTATCTTTTGCCATTGCCAAGCATGATCTGTTATGCCATGTCATCACCATGTTAGTAGATGTTATGATTTTGTTCATGCTTCGTTGAATTTTTATCATGCCATGTTTAGTAATTGATATGAGATAGGCTATTACATGCGCTCGGTTCTCGCTTTGTCTTCTACTTGTTTGGATGCTATGTATTTGGTTGTCTTGCAAGTACATTCAATGTACTGACCTGGCGTGTCATGCCAGTTTTGTAGGTTGTAACCGAGTTGTTCGCTTGATCCGTCGTGCTAGGCCGTAACCTTGCCAGTCCTGTGTGTTGTGGAGCCCAACCAGAGTTGATGAGCCGCCAAACCAAGACTTCTGCCGCCTTTTAAATAGCCTTAGGGCTATGCCAGATAATTGTATTCATCAATGATCTACTCTTGTATACATGTACTTGATGAATATTATTGTACCTGAAATGCTATATTATGGACCTGTCGTGCGTCAGGTGTTATCCTAGGCTGACGTGCGAAGGCCCCCTATTCCATGCGGATCGGGGTGCCACATATATGGACAATAACATATATAGCAATGCACCATCTTCCATTTTTAAACTGGAAAGACTACGTGTTCAGTCGGGACAGAAGGAGGAGGCTCTTTGTTGCATCGAAACCCAAGAATTCATGATTTACATGGTCTATCGCCCGCCCCGCTACCACCCTCTCTTTTTCATCAGCAGATGCATTATTCTTAAATGATAAAGTACATAATAGCTCTTCCCCATTATGTTTATGCACACGGAAAATTATAGGGCATTCCGAATGTTGCAAGATGGCTCGTCAAAGCGATCAACTTATCCTGAAAGTTGTATTCACGGGCCGTCCCTGGATGTTGTATCCACAAAAGGACCACAGTTTGGCTATAAAAACTCTATTTGAGCTCGATCACTAGCCAAAACGATCACAATTAAACGTGGTACGCGTCCATCACCTTCTTCGTCGGCACCGACAACTCTTCGGGGGCCAGATCTAGGTTCAAAAACCGAGTTTCGGATGATTTTATCTTTGACGTGTACTCTACCACCCTTCTGTGAGCTCACCCACAGATAGATATATGGACAATAACATATATAGCAATGGACCATCCTTCCATTTTCAACCCGGAAAGACTACAGGTTCAGTCAGGACAGAAGTAGGAGGCTCTTTGTTGCATCGAAACCCGAGAATTCATGCTTTACATGCTCTATCGCCCACCCCGCTACCACCCTCACTTTCTCACCAGCAGATGCATTATTCTTAAATGATAAACTACATAAAAGCTCTTCCTCATTATGTTTATGCACATGAAAAATTATAGGGCATCCCGAATGGTGCAAGATGGCTCGTCAGAGCGATCGACTTACCCTGAAAGTTGATTTCACGTGCCGTCCCCCGATGTTGTATCCACAAAAGGACCACAATTTGGCCATACGAACTCCATTTGAGCTCTATCACCCGCCAAAATGATCACAATTAAACGTTGTATGCGTCCAACACCCTCTTCGTCGGCTTCGACAACATTTCGAGGGCCTGATCCAGGTTGAAAAACTGAATTTCAGATGATTTTATCTTTGACGTGTACTCTACCTCCCTTCTGTGAGCTCACCCAGGGACAGATATATGGACAATAACATATAGCGCAATGCACCATGCTTCCATTTTCAAACTGGAAAGACTACAGGTTCAGTCAGGACAGGAGGAGGAGGCTCTTCGTTTCATCGCAACCCAAGAATTCATGCTTTACATGGTCTATCGCCTGCCCCACTACCACCCTCACTTTTTCACTAGCAGATGCATTATTCTTAAAAGATAAAGTACATAACAGCTCTTCCCCAGTATGTTTATGCACACGTAAAATTATAGGGCATCCCGAATGGTGCAAGATGGCTCGTCGAAGCGATCAACTTACACTGAAAGTTGATTTCACGGGCCGTCCGCATATGTTCACTACAAAAAAAATACACTTCCGTGATGATAGGTGTTTGTCACAGTAGGTCGCATTTTTTGTCATGCATGTACATCCATGAAGATTTTATGTTGTCGTAGAAGTGTTCCATGACATTACCAAAATTATCATCACGGAAGTGTCCACTTCCATGACGATAAATTGCGCGTCATAGAAGTGCTTTCGTCAAGGGTGACCGACACGTGGCATCCACCATAACGGAACACCGTTAAGCTATCGGGTCAGGTTTTGGATCTGATAACCCATTAATAGCCCCGACCAATGGGAAATTTCCACGTGTAAAATTCTTATTGGCCGGACGAAACACGTGTCAGCTCGTCAGTGGGTCAGATAGGCGCCTATGATATGTCGACACATGCCACGGCCCACCACTGGCCCATTTAGCTTACAAAGCTAGCCCGTTTGACTTGGTCAAAAGTTAACGGGCTGGCCCATGAAAAGCCTGTTAACGGTCTCTTCGCAAATAGCCCATTTTACGGCCCGTTCGGCCCTAAAGGAAATTGGCCCAACAACGTCATGTGGGCCGTCGAATATAACACCAGCCCATTTCACTTTCGTCCCATGTATGGACACGACGTCTTTCGGCCCATATAAGGCCTTCATATCTTTCGGCCCTTTACAGGTGATACGTCTCCAACATATCTATAATTTTTGATTGCTCCATGCTATATTATCTACTGTTTTGGACTATATTGGGCTTTATTTTCCACTTTTATATTATTTTTCGGACTAATCTATTAACCGGAGGCCCAGCCCAGAATTCTAGTTTTTGCCTATTTTAGTGTTTCGGATAAACAGAATATCAAACGGAGTCCAAACGGAATAAAATCTTCGATCAGAACAGGAGCCAAAAACCTAATTCCACCGCTGCAACTTTCTGTATCCACGAGATCCCATCTTGGGGCCTGTTCTGGAGCTCCACTGGAAGAGGGCCGTCATCATGGAGGGCTTCTACATCATCCTAGCCCCTTCGATGAAGTGTGAGTAGTTTACCTCAGACCTTCGGGTCCATAGTTAGTAGCTAGATGGCTTCTTCTCTCTCTTTGAAACTCAATACAAAGTTCTCCCCCTCTCTTGTGGAGATCTATTTGATGTAATCTTCTTTTTGCGGTATGTTTGTTGAGACCTATGAATTGTGGGTTTATGATCAAGTCTATCTATGAATAATATTTGAATCTTCTCTGAATTCTTTTATGCATGATTGGTTATCTTTGCAAGTCTCTTCGAATTATTCATTTGGTTTAGCCAACTAGATTGGTAGTTCTTGCCATGGGAGAAGTGCTTAGCTTTGGGTTCAATCTTGCGGTGTCATTAACCAGTGACAGAAGGGGCAGCAAGGCACGTATTGTATCGTTGCCATCGAGGATAACAAGATGGGGTTTATTTCATATTGCATGAATTTATCTCTCTACATCATGTCATCTTGCTTAAGGTGTTACTCTGTTTTTAACTTAATACTCTAGATGCATGCTGGATAGCGGGCGATGAGTGGAGTAATAGTAGTAGATGCAGAATTGTTTCGATCTACTTGTCACGGACGTGATGCCTATATACATGATCATGCCTAGATATTCTCATAATTATGCACAATTCTATCAATTGCTCAACAGTAATTTGTTCACCCACCGTAGAATACTTATGCTCTTGAGAGAAGCCACTAGTGAAACCTATGGCCCCCGGGTCTATTCTCATCATATCAATCTCCATCACTTTAATATTGTTTTGCTTTTTACTTTGCATCTTTATATCAAAAATACCAAAAATATTCTATCTATCAGATCTCACTCTCGTAAGTGACCGTGAAGGGCTTGACAACCCCTAATCGCGTTGGTTGCGAGTAGCTATCGCTTTGTGCAGGTACGAGGGACTTGAGCGTGGGCTCCTACTGGATTGATACCTTGGTTCTCAAAAACTAAGGGAAATACTTACGCTACTCTGCTGCATCATCCCTTCCTCTTCAGGGAAAACCAACGCAAGCTCAAGACATAGCAAGAAGGATTTGTGGCGCCGTTGCTGGGGATTCTACGCAAAAAGTCAATATACCAAGTACCCATCACAATCCCTATCTCTCGCATTACATTATTTGCCATTTGCCTCTCATTTTCCTCTCCCCCCAATTCATCCTTGCCATTTTATTCGCCCTCTCTCTCTATCCTCCCTCTCTGTTTGCCTCTTTTGTCCACTTTCTTTTTGTTTGCTCGTGTGTTATATTGCTTGTTTGTCACGATGGCTCAACCAAGATTTGGTGATCTTCACCTTAAAAGGTTAGAGGAGATCGAAAACAACGTTAGGAAGTTTATGGTTTTGCAATTTGAGCATAATAATTTATTTAGAAACGAGCTTAAGGAACAAAAAAGTTTTTTGAGTTATATGAACAAAGAGCTTGATGATATGTCTAAAGAATTTGAGGGTATAAGATCCCAGATTGCTCGGCTAGAGAAGATGACTGCTGAAATTTCGGATATGCAAGCCACCTTAGTCAATAAGATGGCCGCTAAACCGAATTCCTATGAAAATCAAGATGAAGATCTAAAAGTTATTGATGTGTCTCCTATTAAATCTTTATTTTGCAATATGAATCTTGATGAAACTTAATATGATCTTCCTATACCTAGAAGGCGTTCTAAAAATTCGGAGTGTTTAGATCTTAATGATGAAATTGATGAAAGTGGGATGGAAAGAAATAAAAATCTAGATGTTGCTAAACCCACTATATTGGATTTCAAGGAATTTAATTATGAAAATTGCTCTTTGATTGATTGTATTTCCTTGTTGCAATCCGTGCTAAATTCTCCACATGCTTATAGTCGAAATAAAGCCTTCACCGAACATATTGTTGATGCCTTGATGCAATCTTATGAAGAAAAACTTGAGTTGAAAGTTTCTATCCCTAGAAAACTCTATGATGAGTGGGAACCAACTATTAAAATTAAAATTAAATATCATGAGTTTTATGCTTTGTGTGATTTGGGTGCTAGTGTCTCTACTATTCCCAAGACTTTGTGTGATTTACTAGATTTCCGTAATTTTGATGATTGCTCTCTAAACTTGCATCTTGCGGATTCCACTATTAAGAATCCTATGGGAAGAATTAATGATGTTCTTATTGTTGCAAATAGGAATTATGTTCCCGTAGATTTCATTGTTCTTGATATAGATTGCAATCCTTCTTGCCCTATTATTCTTGGTAGACCTTTCCTTAGAACGGTTGGTGCGATTATTGATATGAAGGAAGGGAATATTAGATTTAAATTTCCATTAAAAAAGGGCATGGAACACTTTCCAAGAAAGAAAATAAAATTACCATATGAAACTATCATGAGAGCCACTTATGGATTACCTACCAAAGATGGCAATACCTAGATCTATTCTTGCTCGTTATGCCTAGCTAGGGGCGTTAAACGATAGCGCTTGTTGGGAGGCAACCCAATTTTATTTTTATTCCTTGCTTTTTGCTCCTGTTTAGTAATAAATAAATTATTTATCCTCCATTTTGGTTGTTTTTTGTGTTTAATTAGTGTTTGTGCCAAGTAGGACCGTTGGGAAGACTTGGGGAAAGTCTTGTTGAACTTGCTGTAAAAAACAGAAACTTTAGCGCTCACGAGAACTGCTGTCATTTTTATTTGAAGAGTCCTATTTAGTTAATTATTTTTGCAGATGATTAATAGATAAATTCCTCACGTCCAGAAATTTATTTTAGAATTTTTGGGGTTCCAGATCTTGCGCTAGCTACAGATTACTACAGACTGTTCTGTTTGTGACAGATTCTGTTTTTCGTGTGTTGTTTGCTTATTTTGATGAATCTATGGCTAGTAAAATAGTTTATAATCCATAGAGATGTTGGAATACAGTAGGTTTAAACACCAATATAAATAAAGAATGAGTTCATTATAGTACCTTGAAGTGGTCTTTTGTTTTCTTTCGCTAACGGAGCTCACGAGTTTTCTATTTTGAGTTTTGTGTTGTGAAGTTTTCAAGTTTTGGGTGAATTCTTTTGATGGACCATGGAACAAGGAGTGGCAAGAGCCTAAGCTTGGGGATGCCCATGGAACCCCCAAGATAATGCAAGGACACCAAAAAGTCAAAGCTTGGGGATGCCCCGGAAGGCATCCCCTCTTTTCGTCCACTTCCATCGGTAATTTACTTGGAGCTATATTTTTATTCACCAACATGATATGTGTTTTGCTTGGAGCGTCTTGTGTTATTTGTGTCTTTGTCTGTTAGTATGCCACAATTATCCTTGCTGTACACACCTTTTGAGAGAGCCATACATGAATTAAAATTTCATAGAATACTCTATGTGCTTCACTTATATCTTTTGAGCTAGATAATTTTGCTCTATGTGCTTCACTTATATCTTTTGAGCAAGATAATTTTGCTCTATGTGCTTCACTTATATCTTTTGAGCTAGATAATTTTGCTCTTTGTGCTTCACTTATATCTTTTGAGCTAGATAATTTTGCTCTATGTGCTTCACTTAGATCTTTTTAGAGCACGGTGGTGGATTCGTTTTAAAGAAACTATTGATCTCTCATGCTTCACTTAAATTATTTTGAGAGTCTCTTAAAATCATGGTAATTTTCCTAATAATAATATGCTTGGTATTCAAGATTTGTGAAACTTTCTTTTGAGTGTGTTGAATACTAAGAAAAGATTGAAGCATGGTAATTGTTTTGAGATATGGAGGTGATAATATTAAAGTCATGCTAGTTGAGTAGTTGTGAATTTAAAGAATACTTGTGTTGAAGTTTGTGATTCCCGTAGCATGCACGTATGGTGAACCGTTATGTGATGAAGTCGGAGCATGATTTATTTATTGATTGTCTTCCTTATGAGTGGCAGTCGGGGACGAGCGATGGTCTTTTCCTACCAATCTATCCCCCTAGGAGCATGCGCGTAATACTTTGCTTTGATAACTTCTAAATTTTTGCAGTAAGTATATGAATTCTTTATGACTAATGTTGAGTCCATGGATTATACGCACTCTCACCCTTCCACCTTTTCTAGCCTCTCTCATACCACGCAACTTTCGCCGGTATCATACACCTACCATATACCTTCCTCAAAACAGCCACCATACCTACCTATTATGGCATTTCCATAGCCATTCTGAGATATATTGCCATGCAACTTTCCACCATCTAGTTCATCATGACACATCCATCATTGTCATATTGCTTAACATGATCATGTAGTTGACATAGTATTTGTGGCAAAGCCACCATTCATAATTCTTTCATACTTGTCACTCTTGATTCATTGCATATCCCGGTACACCACCGAAGGCATTCATAAAGAGTCATACTTTGTTTTAGTATCGAGTTGTAATCATTGAGTTGTAAATAAATAGAAGTGTGATGATCATCATTCAATAGAGCATTGTCCCAAAAAAAGAGAAAGTCCAAAGAAAAAAAGAAGGCCCAAAAAACTATAAATAAATAAAAAAGGGACAATGCTACTATCCTTTTTTCCACACTTGTGCTTCAAAGTAGCACCATGATATAGCGAGTCTCATATATTGTGCTTCAAAGTAGTGCCATGTTCTTCATATAGAGAGTCTCATATGTTGTCACTTTCATATACTAGTGGGAATTTTACGTCATAGAACTTGGCTTGTATATTCCAATGATAGGCTTCCTCAAATTGCCCTAGGTCTTCGTGAGAAAGCAAGTTGGATGCACACCCACTAGTTTCTTTTGTTGAGCTTTCATACATT
This sequence comes from Triticum aestivum, assembly GCF_018294505.1. Lineage (NCBI taxonomy): Eukaryota > Viridiplantae > Streptophyta > Magnoliopsida > Poales > Poaceae > Triticum > Triticum aestivum. The sequence goes on along the minus strand of NC_057794.1, from coordinate 145,586,454 downwards.
TATAGCTCTAGTGCATCCGTTGCATGGCAATCCCTACTCACTCACATTGATATCTATTGATGGGCATCTCCATAGCCCGTTGATACGCCTAGTTGATGTGAGACTATCTTCTCCTTTTTGTGTTCTCCACAACCACCATTCTATTCCACCTATAGTGCTATATCCATGGCTCACGCTCATGTATTGCATGAAGATTGAAAAAGTTTTGAAAAAGTTAGAGTATGAAACAATTGCTTGGCTTGTCATCGGGGTTGTGCATGATTTAAATACTTCGTGTGGGGAAGATGGAGCATAGCCAGACTATATGATTTTGTAGGGATAACTTTCTTTGGCCATGTTATTTTGAGAAGACATAATTGCTTTGTTAGTATGCTTGAAGTTTTATTATTTCTTATGTCAATATAAACCTTTGTCTTGAATCTTTCTAATCTGAATATTCATACCACAATTAATAAGATTTGCATTGAAATTATGCCAAGTAGCACTCCGCATCAAAAATTCTCCTTTTATCATTTACCTACTCGAGGACGAGCAGGAATTAAGCTTGGGGATGCCTGATACGTCTCCAACGTATCTATAATTTTTGATTGCTCCATGCTATATTATCTACTGTTTTGGACTATATGGGGCTTTATTTTCCACTTTTACATTATTTTTGGGACTAACCTATTAACCGGAGGCCCAGCCCAGAATTGTTTTTTTTTGCCTATTTCAGTGTTCGGATAAACAGAATATCAAACGGAGTCCAAACGGAATAAAATCTTCGATCAAAACAGGAGCCAAAAACCTAATTCCACCGCCGCAACTTACTGCATCCACGAGATCCCATCTTGGGGCCTGTTCCGGAGCTCCGCCGGAAGAGGACCGTCATCACGGAGGGCTTCTACATCATCCTAGCCCCTCCGATGAAGTGTGAGTAGTTTACCTCAGACCTTCGGGTCCATAGTTAGTAGCTAGATGGCTTCTTCTCTCTCTTTGAAACTCAATACAAAGTTCTCCCCCTCTCTTGTGGAGATCTATGCGATGTAATCTTCTTTTTGCGGTGTGTTTGTTGAGACCGATGAATTGTGGGTTTATGATCAAGTCTATCTATGAATAATATTTGAATCTTCTCTGAATTATTTTATGCATGATTGGTTATCTTTGCAAGTCTCTTCGAATTATCCGTTTGGTTTGGCCAACTAGATTGGTAGTTCTTGCCATGGGAGAAGTGCTTAGCTTTGGGTTCGATCTTGCGGTGTCCTTCCCAGTGACAGAAGGGGCAGCAAGGCACGTATTGTATCGTTCCCATAGAGGATAACAAGATGGGGTTTATTTCATATTGCATGAATTTATCTCTCTACATCATGTCATCTTGCTTAAGGCGTTACTCTGTTTTTAACTTAATACTCTAGATGCATGCTGGATAGTGGTCGATGAGTGGAGTAATAGTAGTAGATGCAGAATCGTTTCGATCTACTTGTCACGGACGTGATGCCTATATACATGATCATGCCTAGATATTCTCATAATTATGCACAATTCTATCAATTGCTCAACAGTAATTTGTTCACCCACCGTAGAATACTTATGCTCTTGAGAGAAGCCACCAGTGAAACCTATGGCCCCCGGGTCTATTCTCATCATATCAATCTCCATCACTTTAATATTGTTTTGCCTTTTACTTTGCTTTTACTTTTTTACTTTGCATCTTTATATCAAAAATACCAAAAATATTCTATCTATCAGATCTCACTCTCGTAAGTGACCGTGAAGGGCTTGACAACCCCTAATCGCGTTGGTTGCGAGTAGCTATCGCTTTGTGTAGGTACAAGGGACTTGAGCGTGGGCTCCTACTGGATTGATACCTTGGTTCTCAAAAACTAAGGGAAATACTTACGCTACTCTGCTGCATCAACCCTTCCTCTTCGGGGAAAACCAATGCAAGCTCAAGACGTAGCAACAGCCCCACAGTGACTCTAGCCCATAATGAACAGTAATTTTCTTTATACCCGTTAACGGCCTGTGATTTACATGGGCCATTTCCAGCCCGTGTTAGCTTTCGTCCTATTGACGGCCCATACATTCTTGGGCTCCTTTTGAGCCCTCGATTACTTCCGGCCCGTTACTGGCCTGTTCCCCTAATGGGCCAAATTTGGCCCATGGCAAGAGTCGGCCCGTTACTGGCCTGTTCCCCTAATGGGCCAAATTCGGCCCATGGCAAGAGTCGGCCCATTACTGGCCTGTTACCCTAATGGGCCAAATTCGGCCCTTGGCAAGAGTCGGCCCATTTCTGTCCTGCTAACCCGTTGCACCGTTTCCAGCCCATCCTATATTCTGGCCCATTAACGACCCGTTATGCCTGTGACAGAATTAAGCCTTTGCTGTCCTACGGCCTGTTAACGGCCTGTTACCATGCTGGGGCGATTCCAATTACGCTCGATTACGACCCATGTAGACCCATTTATCCGACGGCCCGAGGCCCACCGATTACAGGCCCATTTATCAACGGCCCGTAGGAGACCCATGGATCCTACAGCCCGTATATGGCCCATGGTAGTTGCGGCCACTAGCAAACCAGGGAAAAAGAAGACTAGGAAATAAATAAGGCCGAAACTAACGCTAGGCTATTAAGGCGATTGCACAGATTACATCCACTCGGCATCTAAGATCGCCACCAGTGCAAATATAGGGAACACCCTACACTATACAAAAATGGCTTGCTGTTTTCTTCAGTCGGTGGTTGCACGTTAAGAATAAATTTTGTATCTCACCAAAACAAATTACAACTATATAACAAAAGGAAGGTTGGCACAAAACTTAATAGTCTAGCGGATAAATGCACCACCAGAAGTTCAGAAGCTCAGTTCATTTGACCTGATTGTTACATTTTCATGTTGTATTGTCCGATGGAGCACCATAACCCTCGCCTTCATTTCCCCTAGGCTCCTGAACAACATAGCAAATGTCTGATAGTCTGGTTTCAAAACCATGCATATCTTGACGACATTGAGCAATGTTTCTCCTTGTTTCACAAAGGGTCTCGGTTAGGGAATGGACTTGTGTCTGGAGCGCAGATACAACATTGCTTTGAGCTTGCATATCTTGATCATGAGGCAGTTTGGATGATATTGCCTTAATAACCAACCCAATATTACGCAGGAACGTGCTTTTGGCACTGTTAGTGGACAGGTAATGGCCCACTGTAGCAAGAGCTGACATTGCGGTTATAGTTGCCTTGCCACCTTCAGAAGGTGGCGGTTCCACCATTTTTTCCATATCCCGCTGAAAAGTTGAGGTTTTACATTAGTAGTACCAGAACAGAAGATATTAAGGAGGTAGCAAAACCAAACAAAATAGCTTTGGTCTATATACAGAACTTATTCTGGTGAACCCATGTAAAATATTAGTTGTATTTTATTACAAAGTACATAATAAAACCAGGTTCCAAACATATGACCATGTACCATCGCTAATGTATTGTTTATTTCTTCACATTGTATTGAGGCATAAGGATAAAGAGACGAAGTTTATAATACGGTAAGCATAGTATGACACCATTCATATCACAAAACAACTGAGAACGGACAAACAGGCAATTGTAACGTTGTGTGGGCAAGTCCAACACAGAACTAGATTACGGGTCAAGATCAAAGGAACATCACTCCTCTCTTTTAAACCTTGTAAGGTGCAATGATACGCTAAGACAATTGTGTATAAAATTAAAAAGAGTAATAGACATTGGCTGCAAACCATGCAGTTCAAGGCACAAGTCATAGTAAGTAGTAGTTAAAAGGCATGAGGATTAAGGACTTACAACAACGGCTTTGACTGGTGTAGTCATGCCCTTCTTCTTGCTAGTGTGACAGTCCTTGAAGATTTCCACAACATTTGGTTCAGGTACTTTTTGGTCCTTGCGGGATTTCCTCTGCATTTCGAACAAGTCAATATAGATCTGATAATATGGTACAACGAAAAGAGTGAAACATCACCTAATTACAAGAGCCTCGCAGTGTGCAATATAGCTACGAGATCCTGTCGTCTGTTGGAATTTCACTTTCATACGGTTGGCCTTGTTCTTTGAACAGTTCACCTACAAGAAGATAGTTTTGTGTGGCACATGCGTAAATAGGACTTCAACATGTGATCTGATTAGATATATATATAATGTACCTGATACTTCGGATCAGACCAATGTTTAACAAGGCCCCTCCAGTCTTCATTCGATATATTTTCCACTGGAGATGTTTGGGAAAGTTCATTGTTAGCCTTGCCTTCAAAGTGAGTTTTCCTCAAGTTATACCAATACTGTCGCAGAGCAGACTTGAAAACATGGGTGCAAGCTTGTCTGGTTGCATCATCTTGGCTATGCAACTTGAACCTCATCTGTTGAAAATTATGGGAGTCTCATTATCAGCAACCTAGAAAGTATGGGACAAAGCATGACGATATTACTAGTTTCCATACATAACAATACTGACAAATAAATGGTCGAGGAAGGTGTTGAATTAGGTTTCGTCTTTGTCATTCCTGTATTGAATCCATGTTGGGAGGATACGTACATGACACGTAACGGCAACCACGGCCTCTGATACTAAGTTGGCTGACTCTGTAGCATCACGTGGCCTTTTTTAAACCTGCCTCAAAATGGATCTCCATTCTTCTAGTTAACCTATCGAGCATTATCCCTGATGTTTGTTTCCTCTTGCGCCTAAGTGCTAGTCCAACAACGAACATAGGAAGTGTTAGTGTACATCAAACTGTGAGACTACATATAAAGAAGCATGCAACTGTAACTTGACTCCAGCAACTACCTTCTTGCTGTTGAAGCTCACAAGGTTCATCTGATATTGCCAACTCGTCTTGTGTCAAGAGTGCTTGGGAAGTAGTGTCGGGTGGCAAGGGAGCTTGGGAACGTGCTGCTAGCTCAGTTGACGCACGAGTAAGTCGTGCAGCTGGTAGTACTGTGGTAGGTGTTGCAAGAACTAGGGCTGTCTCTGCTTGTTTGGTGGCAGCTATTTGTTTCTGTTAGGCTTTTTTGCAACTCGTGTAGCATGGGATGTCGTGTTTGTAGAATTTTCTTCTGGACTTTGACCTTCTATTGCACCATCAGTACCAGCAGAATCTGCAGGATTCATCCGCTTCTCATTCCCTGCCATTCTGTGTTTCTTCCTCTTTCTCTGTGCCATGTTAAGTCAAGCCGACAAGAAAAACGAATAACAATTTAGTTCTTCAGAACAAATTGATGCATGATGAAGACGAACTGAACTTTGATGTTAGACAACCACATGATAGGAGGATGTAGTATGAAAAACAGGATGGAAGAGATAACCAGAACTATGATGTGTACACTAAGAAGAAGACATTTCACCAAATTAGAAGCAATTCAATGGAAGGTAGACACCATATGAACAATGCTACAAATATCGCTCTGCCAAGTTAACAGTGTCTCATCATAAATGGCATTTAAACAAATGTGAAGCAGTACAAGAAATAAATCATATGCAAGATGCAAACAACATCACACTACCATGTTAGAGGTCTCTCGTCATTAGTGCCATTGCATCTTAACAGCATTGCATATTCACAGCTTATGATGTATAAACTAAGGAGAAGGCATTTCAACAAATTAGAAGCAATGAAAGCTAGACACCATATGAAAGATGCAATGATATCACTCTACCAAGTTAAAATTGTCTCGTCATAAGTGCCATTTCAACAAATTAGTAGTACAAGCTAGAAAAGAATGTGAGATGTAACCTATATCACACTCCGAAGTCAAACATGTCTTATGATAAGTGATTGTTGCAGGTTACACAACAGTAGTAATTTGATGTAGGAACATGGTGTGATAGACAGATATTGTATGTTCTAGAAACAGGAACACGTGTCTTATTCAAGTATAATGTGTAAAGTAAGCAGATGGAATTCAACAAAATTAGAAGCAATACAAGCTAGACATCACACATAACATGCAACCACATATAACAGTGCCAAGTTAGAGGGAGCACCGGTGATGCTGCACTAGGGGAGACATGCTCATCATAAACACAGCTTTGTTGAGTGTCTATGCATGTGTTGTCTTGGAAATCATCTTGGGGGTGTGGAGGAGTAGAAACTGTAGAGGCCCTCCGTTCGAAAGGAACACCTTTATCCGCCGCCTTGCTAACTTCCTTCTGCTTTATTGATTTTGAATTGTTAAGTAAAACCGACAAGAAAAAGCAATAAATTCTCTCTTCAGAACTCATTTATGCATGATACTGACAATCACTACTTTGATATAAGTCAAACACATGATACTAGGATGGAATATGTACGAAAAACAGGATGGCATGGCATGTTCACAAATGTTTGTGTAAACTAAGCAGAAACCATTCCAGCAAATAAGAAGCAATGCAAGCTAGACACCACATGAAAGATGCAACCAATATGACTCTGGCAAGTTAAAAGCATCCCATCATAAATGGAATTTCAACAAATTAGAAGCAGCGCATGCTATAAATCATATGAAAGATGCAACTAATATCGCACTGCATATACTAAAGGTGTCTTGTCATGTTGATTGATGCGGGGTACAAAAAAACAATAGTTTTATGTAAGGACATGATTAATAGAAAGATGTACTATGTACTGAATACAGGAAGTCATGTCACATTAACATGTATAATGTATAAGCTAAGCAGACTAGCACATGCAGTTTAACCAGATTGGAAGAATTACAATCTAGACACCATATGCAACATGCAACCACATATCACGCTGCCAAGTTAGAGCAAGCACCTGCGATTCTAGTGTAGGGGAAATGATGTATTCAACTACAGAGCTATGTTCACTATCTTCATCTAGCATTTCTGTTTCTTGAGAATCATGTCGGGAGGCTGATGCTGCATTCTTTAAATGAGGAGTAGTCCCCTTGCCTGCCTGCCACGTCATAAGTGATTGATGAGGGATACACATGAACATTAGTTTGATGTAGAACATGGTTAATACACAAATGTGTATGTACCAAAAACAGAAAGGCATGTCATATTCAATGGTATAATGTGTAAGCTAAGCAGATGCAATTTAACCAAATTGGAAGCAATACAAGCTAGACATACGGCTAGAGTGGTGAGCATGATCATCTAGGACCTGAGAGCCTGGTGGGAGGCAGGCTGCTTCGCCACCATCGCACCTTTTTAGTTGGCTTCCAGGTGATGCCTATCTTTGCTGGGCTTGTCACTGGCTCGGCCAGTGCCCTGACTAGCTATTTGTCTTCTGGTGCTCAGGGGATGGTGGTTCATGTAAAAAAATATCTTTCCTTATCTTACCGACTTCGGCCTTTCGAATACAAGCTAGACACCATATGGAACATGCAACCACATATGACACCGTGAAGTTAAAGCAAGCACCTAGGATGGTGGTTCATTGCGAGCGAGGTCATCAACTCCAGAGCTACGTTTACCGTCTCCATCTGCTGACACTGCACCCTTTATAGCGATGTAACATGTCTTGCCTACCCGCATATGAAGCTGGAGCGACTTCTCTCTTTTCTTTTTGGCTTCTCTCATGGCAGCAGAGTATGAAATACCCTTGCATAAAAACACAATAGTGAGAGTAAGGGTGAAGTGTGTGCAGAACTAGTGCACTGTAAAAGTAGCACATAGCAGGGGGCTGAAAAATAAATGACAGGAGACATATGATAGCTCTACAACATTGCATGGCAAACAAAATTAGATTCTACTCTGTATGATTTTGTAATATATGAGCACAGGAAATGCAGGTACTCCTCCAGCACACCACCACATGTGGTCATGTCTAAGATAATAGTCAATTTTTTAATGAACCGTCCGATCTATAAGGAACGGGCAGATGGCCTTCGTCTACCTCCCGCCAGTCACTGTTGACAATCTTTCTCGAACCGCCAGCGACCACTGGCCCAGACCCCTGCCTCCGCCGCCCCGCCCTCCCATCGACCTCACACCACCGCCGTGCTTGGCAGCGCCCCCAGGCCATACCTTTAATCCCGGGCGACCTCCAGATGGGGCGCCAGTAGCTCTAGGCCGCACATGCCCCTAAGATAAACAACAAGGCGATGCTTCCCCGGTGTAATAGGCGTACTAGCGCCTGTTACACCGGGGAATGCTTTCGTTAATTGGGAATCAACTAGCCAGAAATTGAAATTCAGGGGGGCGACGGACCTCTAGCTAAGGTGAAATAGTATATGAGGAGAAACCTTGTGCATCGCGAGTTACTAGGAACATCTAGTATCAAGAAGAAGCGGTCAACTAGTGTCTTCTGTGGGATGAATACTGTGCAAGCAGAGACGTAAGATTTGCACGAATAAGGGAAGAGGAGTACCTTTTTGGTTGCCGGGTGGTCACCTCCACATGTCGCGCCGATCTTCTTATTTTTACCGGGAAACCGATGTTCTGGAGGGTGCAGGCTTGGACGAACCCATGGCCAAATTGTTGACTGTGTTGCCATGGCCGTATGTTGGCGGAGGGGAAGTAGATCCGAGGCGGCGAAGGATGACGTAGCAGGAACAACTCCGGTGCGGTGGAGGGTGGCGAAGTTGGAGGGGCAGCGGTGAGGCGCAGGACGGCGTGGTTGAACTGGCTCGGATACGGACGGCTCGGCCTCGGCTTCAACTACTAGCCATGGAGGGCGTTGCGGTTGAGGTTGAGGTGGACGACAACGTCGGGGTATCGGCTCCGGCGTGGTGGTGGAGGGCGGCAGTTGATGGGTGGGATGGGGTGGCGGACGGAGGACGCCGGGGTTTCGCGGCTGGTGGAGAGGTAGTTTTGGCGCCCACGGAGTACGAATGGGAATCAGACGGGTGGGGGAACCATGTTTCGGTCTGGGACGCGCTTGTTTTGGGCCTTTTTGAACAGAAGATGGGACGCGCTTGTTTGAAATTTGGGGAAAGTACAAACTTTGCCCCCCTCTTAAATTTGGACCTACTGCGGGTCGGGGGTAGGATGGTAATCCCAGGTGTCCCAAATAGTGGGCGGGAGCGATTTCAGCTGCGCGCATGTGTGCTTAGGCGGCCATTGTGTATGAATTTTTTTCGGATGCGGTTGCGTGGCGTCTAGATGAAGCTACAAACCTACCCCGGTTTAGACCTTTGGACATCGGGCCGGTAGGTTTCACGGGTAGGAGTTATTAGAAAAGTAATTTCCTTGTACTACCAAACATTGGTCTCACCCGGTTTCGGGCGAGTAGAGGCTCTTTTGGCTCTTCGTTCAAAATTTTGAAACACAAGCATTCACGTTTAGAGTACTCTTGAACTATGAGGATTGACCTAAATAGACAACGTTATATTTGACCTTGTATGTTTCAAAACCTCATTAAATTATTCGCTTCTTCTTGAAATTTTGACACTTGAAAATCCTATAACTATGATTATTTTGGAATGGAGGAGCTAAATTTGAATCTATTTTGTACATGACTACATATGCTATTATGTACAAAATCAGAGCAAAGATTGGTGCCCCCATAATTTAGGTATGGTTTACAAATGCCATGATATCAAATTCAAATAATTGAATGGACTTCATGTTGAATTCGATTTTTTTAAACCACCTTAAGTTGAGTTCAGATGTATGCTAGTTCATAGGTAGCTATTTATAATGTCCATTGTGTAACTTTCGTATGTATAATGTGCTTTACACACACAACATGAACTATACTCATGTTTATATTTGATTGCTAAAGTGATGCATTGTCTGGAGTTCAAAATACTAAAAATGTGGATCAATTGTGTCGAATAATAACATAGACATGCTCATATTCGATAGAATCTAGATGTCTGATGGATCAATGACCACTCCTTACGCGAATTGCAAATATCATGATCCCATCCTAATATTTGGATACAATTTATATCTTTAATCAATGTATAGAGCAGTCTTTTACGTGTAGTTTCACTCTCCATCGGTGGTCTCTCACACATGCTCACACACTCTCTCCCGAGGTGTCTTTCTCGCACACATGCTCTAGATATAACCCTCCCTCCCTCTCGTAACCATTTACAACTGTTTTCACTAACCTTTATCACAAGCACTCTTCCTCTCGCAAACATACACACGCACAATCCTCATCGACCCTTTCTATATACATGGACCTGCCTACGTGTCTCATGTACGCACATTATCTTTACGCCTGTCTCTCACGCATTGTCTCACACCTCTCTTCCTAATCGACGAGTATGATTCTAGCAGAGCATTTTGTAGGATGCCCCTTAAAGTTAGGTTGGATGAATAGTAATATCAGAGATAAAGGGGTTACCTTAGTCCGAGAACCTAGGATTACAAATCCTAGCCGGCTTTGTCAGTGGACACATAGTCCTTCACAATTCTGCTATCTTTGCCTTATACGACTAGTCATCCATGGGTCTTCCTAAATGCGTCACGGGCCGACCAATGTGGTGCAGGACGGAACCGAACGAAGGGCCTCACCTTGACCCACCGGAACTCACGCGGTGACACACCCTCTGCCCCCACGTCTCATTTTCTTCTCACACCCACACATAGCAACAAAAACACCACACACACACACACATAGAAAATTTCTCCTGATCCCTCTATTCCCTCCCCCCTTGCATATACACACTCAAGGGAATGGAATCTCTTGTCGTGACGTCATATTTGTCTCTCTCTCTCTAGACCACTCTCATTTCTCGTGCTATCTCTCCCACGCCCCCCCATCGGACCCTCTATCCATGCCTCTCTGGAATACCTAATACACACACATACCTCTCTAGGCCCCGCCAAATGCATCAACTACACATTCACACATGTTACATCACGTACCCCATTGATCTAAAAAGCCCTCTCTTCATGTTTATTTCGCATACAACATTCCTTTTGAATAAAGTGTGGCCAAAAAAATATTTTAGAGTTTCTACATATATACAACATTACAAAGTTATATGGAGGAGTACGAACGCTAATTTGCATTGCATGGTGCCCACAATGATATTTATTCCGCACTGTGAATTTGTATATTTTTATACTATATACAAAGTTAGTCGTAATAAAGAGAAACGAAGAGCATCTCTCTCTCCATCGCATACCCCCCCTGTATGCCCCTTTCACGTATTCACACAAAACTATCTCCGGGTCCTCTAAAAGTAAGCCCCCAGAAAATTCACGCATGTTTCATCTTTCTCTCGCGATATATGCAATGAAGATCATTGTATTTGAAGCGAAAGCACGATACGTACATTGGACTTCAGAATCCACTCATTACGGTCACCATTTATGTTTAGTGGTTATTATACAGTCACGGGCTCACCGTACAACTCTGTATTTTCTCATGACATGACTAGTTGACTAGTTAAATGCTCCACATGGCACCTCTAGTGTTGCATCACATTATCTCACTACCATCGTGCCCACCTGTCGACTTGTATCTACTCTACATCTACACTCTTATAAAATACATAAAATACACTCTTATAAAAAATGGATTTGGTGATGATGGTGTGCCTGCCATCCTGCAATATAGGCCGTCCGATTTATATCTGACGGATAGGAAAGAAACTATGGCAATTTTGCAAAAAGGTACCCACACACCTTTCCACATTTGCAAATAAGGCCTTCCCTCGTTCATCCTTTTCTCTCACAAGATAAACAAGTCATACAAATGCATATTGATGTTACGTGCAACGCACGGGCATCTTGCTAGTAAGAATGAAAACAAACAACAAAAAAAATATTTGGACGGTGGTTCGAAGTCATGACCGCGGGCACAGCGGACAAGGTGGCCTTCTATTGGTATGCTGAGCCATCCATTTTAACACACAGGAGCTGGTGTGGTGATTATACACACATGCGCGCATGCACACGAACTGCATCCACACAACACTCACACAAATACATGCACCCACGCACGCACGCAACACTCACACGTACACACGCAGCCACGCACGCACGCAACACTCACACGTACGCACGTAACACTCACACGCACACACGCACACACCAGTACACCACACGACCAACACACACTCTCACGCTCAAGTGCTCAACCTACATGTGCATGCGCAGACATGAGGCCCTGACAGACACATACACAACCAGCTGATTCCCGCGCACGGGTTGGAGCCTTGTCGCGCCTGCGTAAATTTGTGTTTATCTGACCTTTTGCCTATGCGAACTAACAGGTGGGACCCACAAGGAACGTGATCAATTTAACTAGTCAACATGGCGCCACACAGACTATTTGGCCGGTCAACAGAGTGCAATCCGATGCTGAACTGTGAGCAAGTGACCGTATAATCACCGCAAAACATATATAGTGACCGTAATCAGCTTATTTTGAAGTTCGGTGACCATATTACGCTTTTCTCTCTGTAGGCCCTCCAAAACTACATCTCTACACGTTCTCGCATGTTACATCTAACAACTATGCAATCACTACAAAAAAATACACTTCCGTGATGATACGTGTTTGTCACAGTAGGTCGCGTTTTCTGTCATGCATGTACATCCATGACAAATTTATGACAGAATCAAGATAGTCATACAGGTGCTGTCATAGTAGTGTTCCATGACATTGCCAAAATTATCATCACGGAAGTGTCCACTTCCATGACGATAAATCGCGCGTCACAGAAGTGCTTTCATCAAGGGTGACCGACACGTGGCATCCACCATAACAGAACATCGTTAAGCTATCGGGTCGGATTTTGGATCCGATAACCCGTAACAGCCACGACCAATGCCGATTTTCCACATGTAAAATTCTCATTGGTTGATGGATCCACGCATCAGCTCCGCATTGGCACAGGTGTCACTCATCCAACGGTCGAGATGGGCCTATTATATGTTGACACGTGGACCAACCCACAAAGTTTAAATGGGCCTGCCCAACTGAAGGCCCATAAGATTTAGCGGACCATAATGGGCTGGCCTAGCTAAAGGCCCACAAAATTTAGAGTACCATGGTGGGCCGGCCCAGCTAAAGGCCCACACGATTTTGCAGACCATAATGGGCCGGCCCAACTAAAGGCCCACAAGATTTTGCGGACCATAATGGGCCGGCCCAGCTAAAGGCCCAACATTCTCTATCAAATCGGCCCGTCAATGGCCTGTCCTAAACTTGTCATCAACGCGGCCCATGGTCACTTCTGTCTCGTTAATAGTCTGCTATGTAATTGGGCCGAATTATGGCCCGGTGCATTTCCGGCCTGTTAAAGGTCCGGCTTCATTTGGGCCCATTTACAGGCCATCAAAACTTTCGGCCCATAAACGACCGTGAAGGATTTGGGTCATATTCGGCCATGTTTGACATTCGGCCTATTAGAGGCCCACTATAGCTTTGGGCCACTTTCGGCCTGTTGTCATTTTCGGCCTGTTAACGCCGAACGTAAACCATGGGCCATATGTGGCCCAACGTCATATCAGGCCCATTAACGGCCCATATAAAAATGATGATAATCTAGCCCGACCGAAGTTCCGGCCTGTTAAAGGCCCATGTATTAGGTCGGCGCATTTACAACCCGTCCGAATTTTGGCCTATCAAAGATCCGCATTGTAAATGGGCCACCATTTCGGCCTGCTAAGTCCAGTGGGTTATTTGGCACAATCAGGGCCCAATCTCACTTTCGGTCTATTAAAGGCCCATGTTTTTTATGGGCTCGAAATATTTACACCTATAAATGGCCTATTTTTACTGAGGGCCCAAATTATGTTTAGGCCTGTTAAAGGCCCACTATGGGCACATGCCTACCAGAAAAATATGAAAGTTTATGCTAATTTAGGCCCAGAGATATTTTTAGTGGGCTATATGCCAATTTCGGCCCGTAATCATTTTTATCCCAATTGTAATGGGCCCAACGAATGTTGGAATGTTGGGCTCCTACGAAGCTTTCGGCCGAATACATTACTAAGATAAACCTACACTATACAAAAATAGTGTCGTAATTACTGCAGCCTGAGGCAGCATCATAAATGTTGTATCACAACAAAATAAATTCCAACCATACAACAAAAGGCCTGTTGGCATAAAGTTTACACTCCTTCCAGATAAAAGCACCATCAGATGTATAGAAGCACAAATCATTTGACCTGAGTGCTAATGTTTCAGGCTGTAGAATCTGATGGAGTAGCAAGGTCTCCACCTTTTTTCCGCCATTGCTGTTGAACAGCGAAGTGAATCTCTGATAGTCTGGTTTCAAAACCATTCATATCTTGACGACATTTCTCAACCACTATTCTTGTTTCCGAAACAATGTCCATTAGGGATTGGACTTGTGTCTGGAGCACAGATATATCACTCTGTCTAGCAGGAAGATTTTGTTCAGTATGCGATTTGGACGAGGTGACCTTGACAACCAACCCAGAATTACGCAGGAAGGTACTTTTTGCACTGTTAGTGGAGAGATACTGACGCACTGCAGCAAGAGGTGACATTGTGCCTGTAGTAGCCTCATCACCTTCAGGTGGTTGTGCCTGTTCAATCATTTGTTCCGTAGCTTCTTGAAAGTTTGAACTTGTAGATTAGTGTACCAGATAAGTTACTAATTAGACAAAAATAAACAAAGTAGGTTAAACGTTTATACATAACTTATTTTGGTGAACTACTGTAATACATTAGCATGTATTGTAGTGCCAACTACATAATAAAATCACTTTCGGAACATATGTCCATGTAGCATGCCTAATGTATTGTCTATTTCCTCACATTCGTTGACATCTAAGCATAAAGAGACATGGTTTAAAGTAGGATGAACATAGTATGGCATCATTCATATCATTGGCAAACAGATATAAAACAAACAGGCTATTTTATCATTGTGTGCGCACGTGAACATAACAACTAGATTACAGATCAAGACCAAAAGAATATCCTTCATCTCTTTTAAACCATGTAAGGTGAAATGATACGTTAAGACAACTGTGAATAAAAGTGAATAGAGTAACTGACATTGGATGCAAACCAAGTAGTTAAATGAACACATCACAGTACCAATCAGTTCAAGGCAGGAGGAGTAAGGACTTACAACAGTGGCTTGAACTGGTGTGCTCATGCCCTTCATCTTGCTGGTGTGGCAATCCTTGAAGATTTGCATTGCATTCGGTTCAGGTTCTTTTTGGTCTGCACGGGCTTTCCCCTGTATTTGGAACAATTCAATATAGGTACGATAATATGGCACAAAAAAGAAGGAAGTAGCAACTATTTACAAGAGCCTCGTAGTGTGCAATATAGCTACGAGATCCTGTTGTCTGTTGGAATTTCACTTTAGAACGGTTGGTTTTGTTCTTCAAACAGTTAGCCTAGAAGAAGATACACTTGTAAGGCACATACATAAATACAAGTTCAATATGTGGTCTGATCAAATACATATAGCCTACCTGATACTTTGGATCAGACTATTGTTTAACGAGGGTTGTCTAGTCTTCATCTGCAATATATTCCACTAGAGATGTTTGGGCGATTTCATTATTAGCCTTGCGTTCAAAGTGGGATTTTCTAAGGTGGTACCGATACTGTCGCAGAGCAGACTCAAAAACATGAGTGCATGCTTGTTTAGTTGCATCATCTTTTGGATCCAACTTGAACCTCATCTGTTGAAAAAATAATGTGAGTCTTATTAGGAGGAAGCTAGAAAGTATGGGACAGAGCAAGACAATATTACTAATTGCGATGAATAACATTACGTACGAATAAATGGTCAAGGAAGGTGTTAAACTAGGTATTGTCTTTCTCATTCATGTACTGGATCCACGTTGGGAGGATACGTGCATGACACCTAACGGTAACGACTGCCTCTGATACTAACTTGGTTGACTATGTAGCATCACGTGGCCTTTTTAAACCTGCCTCAAAATGGATCTCCATTCTGCCTCCTTTAGATTTTGTTAATTTGTCAAGCATTATCCCTGATGTCTGTTTCCACTTGCGTCGTGGTGCTAGTTCAACAACGAATATGGAAAGTGTTAGTGTACATCAAACTGTGAGAGTACATATAAAGGAGCATGCAACTGCAACTTGACTCGGCCAGGTACCGTCTTGGTGTCGATGCTCATGAGGTTCATCTGATCTTGCCAAGTCCTATTGTGTCAGCAGTGCTTCGGAAGTAGTGTTAGGTGTGAAGGCAGGTTGGAAACTAGCTAGTTCCGGAGCAAACGAATGAGTAACTGGTTGAGATGCTGGTACAGTTGAAGCAGATGCTGCAGCTGGTGGAGCAGGTGATACTGTGTTTGTATATTTAGCCGGTGGACTTTGACCTTCTACTGCACTATAAGTACCAGCAGAATCTCGACGACAGAACCTTTTCCGTTTCACCTGACGAGTAACAGCACTCCCTACTATATTATTTTCCTTGCTCTTTTTTGACTTTGCCATGTCAAGTTGTACCCACAACACAAAAGAATAAAATCACTCTTCAGAACTCATTGATGCATGATACAGACAAGCAATACTTTGATGTAAGACAACCGTATGAGGATGGAATATGTTAGAAAAACAGGACGACATGACATATTCACAGCTACGATGTGCAAACTAAGCAGAAGGATTTTCAAGAAAATAGAAGTAATGCAAGCTAGACACCATATGAAAGATGCAACCAATATTACTCTGCCAAGTTAAAAGTGTCTTGTCATAAGTGGCAATTCAAAAAACTAGAAGCAATATAATGTAGAAATCAATGCAAGATGCAACCACTATCAAACTGCCATGTTAAAAGCGTCCAATCATGAGGGACTGATGCGGGATACACAACATCGGTACTTTGATGTAAGAACATGGTATGATAGATAGATGCAGTGTATTCTAGACATAGAAAGTCATGTCATATGCACACGTATAACGTATAAACTCAGCAGGTGCAATTTAATCAAAATAGAAGAAATACAGGCTAGACAGCATATGCAACATGAAACCAATTATCACACTGTCAACTTAGAGCAAGCACCTGCGATGGTGGAGTACAGGAGATGAACTCATCATGTAGACTTGGGACTTCAACTTCATTAGCAGTAGCAATGGCAAATCTAGAGAGTCTCTGTCTGCGCCGATGCGGAGGACCACCAACATCCCCTAACCTACTCTTTTCCTTCCTATTTTCTGATATTGCCTTATGAAGCCAAAACCACAAGAAGATGAATAAAATTAGCTCTGCATAACTGGTTGATGCATGATACAAACGAACACTACTTTGATGTAAGGCAAGCGCAGGATAGGAGGATGGAATATATACAAAAAAGACAACGTTTCATATTCACACGTACGATAGGAGGATGGAATATGTATGAAAAAACAGTAAGCGGAAGGCATTTCAACAAAAATAGAAGAAATAAAAGCTAGGCACCATATGAACATGCAACCAATATCACTCTATCATGTAAAAAGTGTCTCGTCATAAGTGCCATTTCAAGAAATTAGAAGCAGTACAAGCTAGAAGACAATGCAAGATGCAACCTACATCACAGTCCCAAGTTAAATGTGTCTTATGGGTAAGTGATCATTGCAGATATAAGTTGTAAGCTACGCAGATGCAATTCAACATAATCAGAAGCAATACAAACTAGACATCATACGGAAAACGCAACCACGTATAACAGTTCCAAGTAAGAGCAAGCACCTGTGATGGTCGAGTAGGGGAGATGTGCTCATCATGTACACGTATGTTATAGAAACAGGAACACGTGTCATATTCACAGGAATTATGTGTAAAGTAAGCAGATGCAATTCAAGTTAGAAGCAATACAAGCTAGACATCATACGCAACATGCAACCACATATAATAGTGTCAAGTTAGAGCAAACACCTGTGTTGGTGGAGTAGGGGAGATGTGCTCATCATCTACACAGCTACGTTGACTGTCCAGCCTTGTGTTGTCTTGCGAATCTTGTTGGGAGGATGGCGGAGTAGAATCTGTAGAGACCCCTGTTTGAGTTTCTCTAAAGGACCACCATCATCCACTGCCGGACTAATTTCCTTCAGCTGTAATGATTTTGCATTGTGAAGTCAAACCAATAAGAAAAAGGAATAAAATTCGCTCTTCAGAACTCATTCATGCATGATTCTGACGAACACTACTCGGATGAAAGGCAAACACATGATGCGAGGATGGAATATGTATGAAAAACAAGATGGTGTGACATATTCACACCTATGATGTGGTAACTAAGCAGAAGGCATTTCAACAAATTAGAAGCACTGCAAGCTAGACACCATATGAAAGATGCAACCAATATCACTCTGCCAAGTTCAAACTGTATGGCGTTTCAACATATTAGAAGCAGTACATGCTAGAAATCATATGCAAGACACAACCAATATCACAGTGGCGACTTAAAGGTGCTTTATCATAAGTGACTGATGCGGGATATGCAAGAATAGTAGTCTGATGTAGAAACAGGAACACATGTCATATTCACAGGCATTATGTGTAAAGTAAGCAGATGCAATTCAACAAAGTTAGAAGCAATACAAGCTAGACATCATACGCAACATGCAACCACATATAATAGTGCCAAGTTAGAGCAAGCACCTGTGATGGTGGAGTAGGGGAGATGTGCTCATCATCTACACAACTACGTTGACTGTCTAGCCTTGCGTTTTCTTGCGAATCTTGTTGGGACGATGGCGGAGTAGAATCTGTAGAGAACCTCCGTTTCAGTTTCTTGGAAGGACCACCATCATCCAATGCCTTGCCAATTTCCTTCAGCTTTATTGATTTTGCATTGTGAGGTCATATCGACAAGAAAAAGGAATATCATTCGCTCTTCAGAACTCATTCATGCATGATACTGACGAACACTACTCTGATGAAAGGAAAAGTCATGATACGAGGATGGAATATGTATGAAAAAATGGACGACTTGACATACTCACACCTATGATGTGGTAACTAAGCAGAAGGCACTTCAACAAATTAGAAACACTGCAAGACACCATATGGAAGGTGCAATCAATATCACTCTGCCAAGTTAAAATTATCTCGTCATAGGTGGCGTTCATCAAACTAGAAGCAATACATGCTAGAAATCATATTCAAGACGCAAACCAATATCACACTACCAACTTAAAGGTGTCCCATCATAAGTGACTGATGCAGGATACAGAAGAAGAGTAGTTTCATGTAAGAACATGGTGTGATAGACAGATATAGTATGTACCAAAAACAGGAAAGCGTGTCATATTCACATGTATCATGTGTAAGCTAAGCAGATGCAGTTTACACTAATTAGGAGCAATACGAGCTCGACACCATATGCAACATGCAACCAGATATCACACTGCCAAGTTAGAGCAAGCACCTTGGATGGTGGAGTAGGGGAGCGGAGACTTGGACCTTGTAATTCACTATCAGTACAAGGAGAATCGGTACAGATGCTCCGTTTACGTTGCGGCAGAGGACCACCATCATCGCCTTCCTTACTCTTTTCCTTCCTCTTTCTTGATTTTGCCTTGTCAAGTCAAACCCACAAGAAAAAGGAATAAAATTTGCTCTTCAGAACTCATTGATGCATGATACTGACGAACACTACTTTGATGTAAGGCAGCCGCATGATAAGAGGATGGAATATGTATGAAAAATAGGACTGCGTGACATATTGACATGTATGATGTATAAAGTGTAAACTAAGCACAAGGTGCTTGAACTTGTTAGAATCGATGCAAGCTAGAAACCATATGAAAGATGAAACCAATATCACTCTGCCAAATTAAAAGGGTGCCCTAACAAATGTATTTGACCAAATTAGAAGCAATACATGGCAACAGGCTAGAAATAATATGCAATGTGCAACGAATAAAGGTGACTCATCGTAAGTGATTGATGCAGGATATAGAAGATAGGTAGTTTCATGTAAGAACAAGGTTAACACATAGATGTAGTGTGTACCAAAAATAGGAAGGCATGTCATATTCACAGGTATAGTATGTAAACTAAGCAGATGCAATTTACCCTAATTAGAAGCATTACAAGCTAGACACCGCATGCAACATGCAACCACATATCACACTGCAAAGTTAGAGCAAGCACCTGTGATGGTGGTGTAGGGGAATTGCGGTCTTCAGGTACAGAGCTACATTCAATATCTTCATTTAGGATTGTTGTTTCTTGAGAATCATGTGGAGAGGATGAAACTGCATTCTTTATAAGAGTATTGTGACTCATATTAACCCACGCGCGTGACTGTCTCATCATAAGCGATAGACGCAAGATACACAAGAACAATAGTTTGATGTAAGAACATGGTGTGATAGGCGGATGTAGTATGTACCAAAAACAGGAAGGCGTGTCATATTCACATGTATAATGTGTAAGCTAAGGAGATGCAATTTAACAAATTAGGAGCATTGATGAGGGATACACAAAAAAAGTAGTTTGATGTAAGAACATGGTTAATAGAAAGACGTAGTATGTACCAAAAACAGGAAGGCATGTCATATTCACAGGTATAATGTGTTAACTAAGCAGATGCAATTTACCCTAATTAGAAGCATTACAAGGTAGACACCATATGCAACATGCAACCACATATCACACTACCAAGTAAGAGCAAGCACCTGCGATGGTGGTGTGGGGGAATTGCGGTGATCAACTAGAGAGCTACGTTGACTATCTTCATTTAGGCTTGATGTTTCTTGAGAATCATGTGGGGAGGCTGACACTACACTCTTTAAACGAGTACGGCGTCTCACAGTAACCCACTCGGGTGACTGGCTCATCATAAGTGATTGACGAGGGATACAAAAGAGCATTAGTTTGATGTACGAACATGGTTAATAGACATATGTAGTATGTATCAAAAACAGGAAGGCATGTCATTATCAAAGGTATAATGTGTAAAGTAAGCAGATGCAATTTAACCAAATTGGAAGCAATACAAGCTATACACCATATGCAACATGCAACCACATTTGACAGCGCGAAGTTAAAGCAAGCACCTGGGATGGTTGTGTGTGGCAATTGAGATCATCAACTGCAGAGCTACATTTACTGTCTCCAACTGCTGACACTGCACCCATTAGAGCGCTGAAACGCTTAGTGCTTATCTTCGAATTACACTGGAGTGACTTTTGTCTTTTCTTTTCTGCATTCATCAACACTGCGCCAGAGTCTGAAATACCCATGCATAAAAAACAATAGTGTGAGTATGGGTGAAGTGTGTGCACAATTAGTACAGTGTAAAGGTAGCAGATAGCAGGTCAGTGAGAAATAAATGACGGGAGACATGTGATAGCTCTACAACATGCATGGCACACTAAATTACTATAGGATTCTATGAAAATAATAGTCGACTGAAAGAAAATAGGTCAGTCCATTTTTTCTGCATCGTCCTATGTACAAAGAACGGGCAGATCGCCTTCATCTACCTCCAGCCAATCCGTGTTGACGATCTTCCTCAAAACGCCAGCGACCACCGGCCCAGTATTCCTCCCCTGCCTGCGCCCTCCCCTCGACCTCACCGCACCGCCATGCTTGGCACCGCCCCCGACCATCCATTCAAGCCACGCCGACCTCCAGATCGGGCGCAAGCAGCTCCTACGCCCCACACCCCTATGATAGACACCGATGTGCCGCTTCCCCGGGGAACAGGCGGACTAGGTGCTCCGCGCGCCTAAGCGGGTGCTGCTTCTTTTAATTGCGGTTCGACTGACCCTGAATTGAAATTCAGGCGGGCTACTGACCTCTAGCAAAGGTGAAATAGTAAAAGGGAGGAAACTTTGTGCATTTAGTATCACGAAGAAGATGCAGTAAGAAGCGCTCAACTAGTTTCTTTCGTGGGATGAATACGGTGTGAGTGGAGACGTAAGATTTGCACGAATAAGGGAAGAGGAGTACTTCTTTCTGCTGGCAGTATGGTGTCCTCCTTCTATTTTTCCGACGATCTTCTTGTTGTTCACCGGTGTAACATCCCAAATTTTGGAATGTTAATATAATTAATTGAATTGTTTGTTTGCTTGCTTGAGTGAATTAAACTTGAGTGAAATTTGAACCTTTTCAAAAACTTTTGAATGAGAGGGAATAAAATGACTTTCCCCTTCTCCGGTAAATTCAAATTCATCCTATTAAAATCAATGAGAGAAGATGACATGACTTCTTCAACTATAAAGAATTTGAACGGAGTTTTGTAATTTAATTCTTTCAAATATTTGCACTTGCTTCTCTATTTTTCTTCCCCGAGAAATACCCCGAAAAATAAATTCTTGCAAGCAAGAAAGAGCGGAGGAAAATGACCCTCCAAAATCAGGGGCATTTTTGAAAATATTTGAGCCAAGAAAAACCAAAGTTTTTATTTAAAAATTATTTGCAAAAAGAAATAAAGCCTTTAGGGATTTTCTGAAAAACATTTTTTTTAAGTTTTTATTTTGGCCGTGGAATAATGCTCATCATCTACATTTTATTTTTCTGATAATTTTAGTATATAAAAACTCTTTATTCCGAATTGATTTGATTTCCCTTTTTATTGTTTTAGTTTCCTAATTTTAAAAATAGGAATGGAATCGTTTTTATTAGGAAAAACCCGGCCCATTAAGCACTTTCCTATTCTAGCCCAACAAGAGATCATCTCCTTCCTCTGTTTCCTCTCACGTTACAGAAGCTTTCCATATCCATGGAGACAGGAAACTCCACTTTCCCGATCTCCCTCGTCTTTCCATCCCAGCGCCTCCCGAGACCGCCTATAAAACCCCCTCCCTCTCCTCGTTCCATTTTTCCCATCAGCACGGCCCCTCCCTGCCCGTAGCCTCCTCGCCACCGTCCTCCTTTTCCTGCCTAGAAACGCTCACCAGGAGCTCTCCTGGAACCTCCCCATCGCCCAGCGCCACCTCCCCAAGCGCCGACCCCCTCCTCCGCCACCCCCACCCTTGCCGGCGACCTCGCCCCCTCGCCGGAGCAGCCCTCCACATCGCCGTCACCTTCTGCCATCTCTACCTCACGTACAGGTAACTCCGTTTTCGTTTTCAGATTTATTTCCGTAACAGATTTAGTTCCGTTCTTGTTTAGCTTATAACTTTTGATCTAGAAGTCCAATGATGCTGATTCTTTTTGCGTTAGATCACAATTTTCTTGTAGTTTCCAAAAATATATAATTTGTCTATGTTTG
>NC_057794.1:145549995-145563411 GCF_018294505.1 Triticum aestivum | reverse complement strand
TTCCTGCCATCTCTACCTCACGTACAGGTAACTCCGTTTTCGTTTTCAGATTTATTTCCGTAACAGATTTAGTTCCGTTCTTGTTTAGCTTATAACTTTTGATCTAGAAGTCCAATGATGCTGATTCTTTTTGCGTTAGATCACAATTTTCTTGTAGTTTCCAAAAATATATAATTTGTCTATGTTTGGATTTATAAAAATTGAGTTAGATCAGATTTGAATTAAAGCTTGTTTTGCTTATTCCGGGAGTTTAAAAATAGATTTTTATTTGATTCTTTTTTTCTACTGATCACTAGTGATCATATTTACCAGTGGTAAAAACTTCAAAATTGTTTGAGTATTTTTTTGCTTATTATTTCATGTAAAACAAATTCTGTTTTAGTTCTATTCGAATTATAGCTACTTCCTTTCTATAGTTGTTTTTAAATTATTTTATTTTATATTTCAGAAAGTTTATGTTTGGTTTCTATTAGTTAAACAGTAGGTGTTCAACAAGTTTTTATATTTATTTTTATTTTGTTATCGTGAAATCAATTCAAGTTCGCTAATAACTTGCAATGGATTTCTCTACTGTTTTAACTCCCAATTGAAAATACTTCCAAAATAGCTTTATGAAAAAAAATATACTTTTTTTTGTCTTAAATAAATTTATATTTTATTCTCTGTTATTTTAGTGTTTTACTTTCCGTTAGACAAAACTATTTTTGTGAATGTTGTAGAAGAAGACTCCCTAGTTTTATTTGAAGTTCCTTCGGATTCTTATTCACTCTCCCTTTTGTTTTGATTGTTAGTGTGAGTGCTTATGTGAATGATATGTTTGTTACATAGATTTCATCAGAGAGTGACGAGTAGTCTATCAAGTTATTTCTTGAGAACGATAATTCTTCTTCGTCAACATCACCAGGCAAGTTCACTTTGACCATGCTTTTCTTACCTATGTTTTATTGCATTTAGTGGCACCTTTACAACCACCCCTCAGTAGTGTTATTGAAATCCTTGTAGTTGGGTAGTATGCATGAGGTAGGAACCCATCACCCTGTTACCAAGCCCGGGACGTTAATTATTTTAATGCTACGCTATAGTAGACGGGGTTTGGTATGAGTGCTCGGGAGTGGTGTGAGAATGGAGGCTCTACGTCAATGACGACAACTCCATGATGGAATCTGCAAGGACTGCATCTTCAAGGCCTCAAGACTTCAAGACTCAAGACAAGAATTCAATACACACTACTGGGTGAAGGACGGTTGACGAGCACCCTGGAGAAACCAGTGGTTGGCCGGGATGCATGGAGAAGCGCCATGACATCTTGCGGAAAGCTTCACCCAGACTCAAAGAGACGGAAGAATACTTCACGCCCGGAAGCTTACCTGTGCAACCGCAAGTCATTATGGGCTCTGGCTTGGTTGACCTTAGTTGTGACTCTGGCTGGGACGGTACTAGCAGATGTAGAACTACGGTAGGATGGGTTGAGTACCGGACAGTGGTCAGAGGAACTCTTTGGAAGACCATGTTTCGGTCATCTTGTTCTCAAACACTCTGAAGTACAAGAACGTAAAGAGAGGGATCGAATCTTGCGGGAAAAGTGTACAAACCTCTGCAGAGGGTTTAAACCTAATCGATTAGCTGTGTCCCCGGTTACGGACAATTTGAGCCTCTGGACTTGGATCTATCTCAGAACTCTCAACACTGGACTGATAACTTAATTGTGGGCAACCTATGATGATTTTGGGCTATGAGACATCGGTTGGCGGAACCATGTCATGATAGAAAACTCCATAGTACAGACTTCACTTTTGCCTTTGATGTAGGTAAAATAAAACCAGCTTTTACGCAAACAAAATTCAGATACAGAGCCACAAAGCCATAATGCATATAGTATAGTTTTATCATCTGTTCTTTTTTTTATTGTGATCTTGCCGGTACATTCAATGTACTGACCTACACGGCTGCAACGTATCATGTTGCAGATATTTCCTCGACGAGTAAGAATTTCGATACAGGGTTACGGTCTACACTCAACCTGCCGATGGCGTTGATGGGACTCCACACCCGTTTGATTGTTTCCGCTGAGTATTATGAGGTATATATCATTTTACGTTATTTATACATGTGATTGCACTTTGATATATACATTGATGTACTGTGTGTGCCAGCATACTGATCCAGGGATGGCACAGTAACACAGAGGCTTGACCGTCTGAGGTCGGGTCGCTACAGAAATGGTATCAGAGCACATGTTGACTGTAGGACGTGACCCTAGAAATCGGAAAGCCCTTGGACAGGATTTCTCAAAAACTTTATTTTCAAAAAGACTCTTACTCCTCATCTTTTCTGATTTTATCAAATAAACACTCTCACCTCAAATAGTTAGAATATACACCTTTCCCTTTTGACCACACGGAAGATCAACTGAAGTCGCTCCAAGAATTAAAGATATCAGACAACTGATGGCCATTTCAGAGTAAACAGGATTTCACCATGCGTTGGAAGAATTGCAGCTGCAACAATTGAAGACTCCGAAGACTTGAAGAATTTGAAGTTCCTGAAGAATTATTTGACCTTTAGAGACCAAACCCTGTTATACACCTACGTTAGATGCGATGATTTATGAGCTGTCATTTGTTTGATGTTTTCCGACAGCCACAAAGTAAAACTTGTTTCTTCAAAAACTATTGTTTGTATTGTGTGTATATCCCTCCCCGCCTCTCTCATATCTCATCCCAAAACTTTTGAACCCCATAGATGATGAATGAAGTTGGACTGATATTCTCTGAACCGAAGACTCAGCCGGAGGCAGAGCTATGGATTCAGAACATGGAAAATCACTTCGGGAGCAATTTGATTCCAAGGAAGTATGAGGTTCAATACGCTCTTCAGTGCTTTACAGAAAGTGCTGCAACCTGGTGGAAAATGCATCAAGCCATACAAGGATTTAATGGAGCAAGAACTTGGGAGGAATTCAAGAAGACCCTGTTGAGATCACGTCTTACCCGGAAGCACCATGATACACCAAGAAATAAACCTTGTGCCTGCAAGATTTGCGGAGAAATAGAAACACCCAGCTGAGGAATGCCCAACTAGTCAGGTGACTTGTTTCTTGTGTGAAGGAACCACCCACTACCCGACCCAGTGTCACATTTACCCCATGGTGCAACAAACTATTCAGGAGCAGGAAGAAGGAATGAAAGAAGCCCTCCGAGAAGTTATGAAAGAACCTGTGATGAAGGAATGTGTTGAAGACCCTGATGGAGAAGGCCTCAACAGATTTTACTCCAATGCCTGCTATTCATGTGGAGAAGAAGGACATTTTTCGCAGTACTGCCCCAAGGGAATAAAAGAGTATCTGGGATATTTCCCGAGAGCAGTAGTGAAGTTTGATCCTCGGGAAATAGAAACTCTGATCATTACAGAGAAATCCAGGAAGAGAAAAAGAAGGCAACCCGAGAACAACACAATTTTTGCAGAGAAGGACTTGAGTCATATCACCTGTTACAGGTGCAAGGATTTAGGTCATTACGCTAGTAAATGTCCAGAAAAGAAGCCAAGAATCCAAGGAGCACGCATAATCACAAAGAAGCCCCGAGACATGTCAGAAGTCATTTGTTTTCGCTGTAAGGAGGCAGGACATTATGCTATTAAAAGTCCCGACAAGATGAAAGCTGGAGTTGAGTAGCTGGAATTTTGATATGGATAATAAGAGTAGTAGAAAGCAATTTCTTTTCATGAGCTCAATGAGTTGAGTTATGTAATAGATTACTCTGAGATTGTAACAGTTCATGACTCAATAAAGTTGTAATGTCACATGCTGAAAAGCTTTAAGGAGTTGTCATATCTTGGAAATTAATATTCTTGATGAACATGGAAGAAGATGAGTTGTGATGCATAAACAGGAAATTGGAAATTGAGTTTGAAGTTCTGTTTGGATGATATGAATGTATGCCTCAGGGGATAAGTACCTTATTCTGAGCATCATTTCTGTTTCACAACTGCAGATGACGACCCTTTATGAGTCTTTCCTTAAAGGTCCGGAAACAATCATGACCCTGACAAGTGATCATGATTACCCGAAGATCCTGAAGGACATGATGAAGCATATTCACCTTGAAGGAGATGCAATCTACAAAGGCTACCCTTTCATGCAAAAGGGAGTGGAACTTTGGTATGTGGAGGTACACCTCCACCATTTGAAAGGAGTTTGCCCAAAGATGATGGGGCAGTACTTTTTCATTTCACGTGTGCCACAAGCAACTTTCTTCGATGCTGTTCGTGAAGCAGCCATGGAAGCCATACGCCAGATCGGAGAAATACTTGAAGCAAGACTCCGTTATACTCAGGAATACCTAAGCGAAGTGCATGCAGAGATGATGGAGGTCAAGCTCAAGGCCACCATGATGAAACAGAAGATTGAAGATTTCAAGGCGCATGTCGCACAATTCCAGTGGGACTGAAGAATCCTCGAGAAAGATAAATAAATAAAGTTAGAAGTAATGTCTGACCATACCGAACCATGTGGGTGGCGACATTTGTAATAAACTTTTGGAATTTGGATTCCCGAAAAATGGTTAAGGATGTACTAAAGGATTGATATGAAAAATGAGATTTATGGATAAACTAGTGCATTTGTCTTTGGTGCCGTAGTACTCCGTAAAGCCACAGGATCAATGAAGAAAGAAATGTGTTATTCATGACGGTCCATAGAAGGAAGCTGGACAAAATAAGTTGGAGTTTTGCTTTTGATATGATGGTATGAAGAAACAGAGTACTACTGGAATTAAAGGAGGTGTAACATGAGAGTTACTCCAAGGATGAGTTAAAGCTGCACTAGTGTTGAAGTGGGCCATAACCCACAGGCCCAGGATTTTGAAAAGGAACAGATGTAACCTTGATAAAGGAATCAATTTGGAAGAATCAGTAATCCAATCAGCATATGTTTCGTAGGAGGTTACGCAAAAACCTGAGAGTGGTGAAGTGACGATAGATGTTTTGTTTGGCTTGCAGAAACCATGGATTTACTCGAACCTAGTTCGAGAACAAGAGAAATTCTGCAATGCTTGTGAGTATGCCCAAGTGTTAGAATACGTGATTCACTGTTTACGTATGTGGTAATGATTCAAGTACGGGATGGATTGGCCCCCATACCGAAGACTTCTATCAGGAACTATCATATGTTGATGGAAAATCAGAGAGCCTCAAAAACCTTTGAAGGGTGTCGACGCGATAAGCCATGAAACCATAGAATGGTAGGACGATGGAACCCCCTTTACGGGCAACCGTTGCCAATCGTAGGTTATACGGTGAGGTTCAACCCAGACCCGTTTTCTGCAGGAGAAACCATAAATTGTAGACCACCATGAGTATTTCGATAGTTGACTAGAATGGACACGGACCTATCAGCTAAGAAGATCCAGTCTCGGACGAACCACAACTTTGACGAACCGACCCAAGATTCTGAGGAAAACTCTATGCTTCTGACAGAAGAGCTTTGGTGAAGGAGCTATTGTAGGATATGTGAAGAGACATACATTGTCAACACTCCAGAGGAAATATCTGAGTTTATTGGAACCATGACCTTGTTTTTAAGTGTGGTAGCACCCCTGACCTTTCTGACCAAGACATTTGCTAGAAGACCCCAACCCCTAACCTTTTCCTTGCTAGCCTCTTCGAATCTCGAGGACGAGATTCATTTTAAGTGTGGTAGGTTTGTAACATCCCAAATTTTGGAATGTTAATATAATTAATTGAATTGTTTGTTTGTTTGCTTGAGTGAATTAAACTTGAGTGAAATTTGAACCTTTTCAAAAACTTTTGAATGAGAGGGAATAAAATGACTTTCCCCTTCTCCGGTAAATTCAAATTCATCCTATTAAAATCAATGAGAGAAGATGACATGACTTCTTCAACTATAAAGAATTTGAACGGAGTTTTGTAATTTAATTCTTTCAAATATTTGCACTTGCTTCTCTATTTTTCTTCCCCGAGAAATACCCCGAAAAATAAATTCTTGCAAGCAAGAAAGAGCGGAGGAAAATGACCCTCCAAAATCAGGGGCATTTTTGAAAATATTTGAGCCAAGAAAAACCAAAGTTTTTATTTAAAAATTATTTGCAAAAAGAAATAAAGCCTTTAGGGATTTTCTGAAAAACATTTTTTTTTAAGTTTTTATTTTGGCCGTGGAATAATGCTCATCATCTACATTTTATTTTTCTGATAATTTTAGTATATAAAAACTCTTTATTCCGAATTGATTTGATTTCCCTTTTTATTGTTTTAGTTTCCTAATTTTAAAAATAGGAATGGAATCGTTTTTATTAGGAAAAACCCGGCCCATTAAGCACTTTCCTATTCTAGCCCAACAAGAGATCATCTCCTTCCTCTGTTTCCTCTCACGTTACAGAAGCTTTCCATATCCATGGAGACAGGAAACTCCACCTTCCCGATCTCCCTCGTCTTTCCATCCCAGCGCCTCCCGAGACCGCCTATAAAACCCCCTCCCTCTCCTCGTTCCATTTTTCCCATCAGCACGCCCCCTCCCTGCCCGTAGCCTCCTCGCCACCGTCCTCCTTTTCCTGCCTAGAAACGCTCACCAGGAGCTCTCCTGTAACCTCCCCATCGCCCAGCGCCACCTCCCCAAGCGCCGACCCCCTCCTCCGCCACCCCCACCCTTGCCGGCGACCTCGCCCCCTCGCCGGAGCAGCCCTCCACATCGCCGTCACCTTCTGCCATCTCTACCTCACGTACAGGTAACTCCGTTTTCGTTTTCAGATTTATTTCCGTAACAGATTTAGTTCCGTTCTTGTTTAGCTTATAACTTTTGATCTAGAAGTCCAATGATGCTGATTCTTTTTGCGTTAGATCACAATTTTCTTGTAGTTTCCAAAAATATATAATTTGTCTATGTTTGAATTTATAAAAATTGAGTTAGATCAGATTTGAATTAAAGCTTGTTTTGCTTATTCCGGGAGTTTAAAAATAGATTTTTATTTGATTCTTTTTTTCTACTGATCACTAGTGATCATATTTACCAGTGGTAAAAACTTCAAAATTGTTTGAGTATTTTTTTGCTTATTATTTCATGTAAAACAAATTCTGTTTTAGTTCTATTCGAATTATAGCTACTTCCTTTCTATAGTTGTTTTTAAATTATTTTATTTTATATTTCAGAAAGTTTATGTTTGGTTTCTATTAGTTAAACAGTAGGTGTTCAACAAGTTTTTATATTTATTTTTATTTTGTTATCGTGAAATCAATTCAAGTTCGCTAATAACTTGCAATGGATTTCTCTACTGTTTTAACTCCCAATTGAAAATACTTTCGAAATAGCTTTATGAAAAAAAATATACTTTTTTTTGTCTTAAATAAATTTATATTTTATTCTCTGTTATTTTAGTGTTTTACTTTCCGTTAGACAAAACTATTTTTGTGAATGTTGTAGAAGAAGACTCCCTAGTTTTATTTGAAGTTCCTTCGGATTCTTATTCACTCTCCCTTTTGTTTTGATTGTTAGTGTGAGTGCTTATGTGAATGATATGTTTGTTACATAGATTTCATCAGAGAGTGACGAGTAGTCTATCAAGTTATTTCTTGAGAACGATAATTCTTCTTCGTCAACATCACCAGGCAAGTTCACTTTGACCATGCTTTTCTTACCTATGTTTTATTGCATTTAGTGGCACCTTTACAACCACCCCTCAGTAGTGTTATTGAAATCCTTGTAGTTGGGTAGTATGCATGAGGTAGGAACCCATCACCCTGTTACCAAGCCCGGGATGTTAATTATTTTAATGCTACGCTATAGTAGATGGGGTTTGGTATGAGTGCTCGGGAGTGGTGTGAGAATGGAGGCTCTACGTCAATGACGACAACTCCATGATGGAATCTGCAAGGACTGCATCTTCAAGGCCTCAAGACTTCAAGACTCAAGACAAGAATTCAATACACACTACTGGGTGAAGGACGGTTGACGGGCACCCTGGAGAAACCAGTGGTTGGCCGGGATGCATGGAGAAGCGCCATGACATCTTGCGGAAAGCTTCACCCAGACTCAAAGAGACGGAAGAATACTTCACGCCCGGAAGCTTACCTGTGCAACCGCAAGTCATTATGGGCTCTGGCTTGGTTGACCTTAGTTGTGACTCTGGCTGGGACGGTACTAGCAGATGTAGAACTACGGTAGGATGGGTTGAGTACCGGACAGTGGTCAGAGGAACTCTTTGGAAGACCATGTTTCGGTCATCTTGTTCTCAAACACTCTGAAGTACGAGAACGTAAAGAGAGGGATCGAATCTTGCGGGAAAAGTGTACAAACCTCTGCAGAGGGTTTAAACCTAATCGATTAGCCGTGTCCCCGGTTACGGACAATTTGAGCCTCTGGACTTGGATCTATCTCAGAACTCTCAACACTGGACTGATAACTTAATTGTGGGCAACCTATGATGATTTTGGGCTATGAGACATCGGTTGGCGGAACCATGTCATGATAGAAAACTCCATAGTACAGACTTCACTTTTGCCTTTGATGTAGGTAAAATAAAACCAGCTTTTACGCAAACAAAATTCAGATACAGAGCCACAAAGCCATAATGCATATAGTATAGTTTTATCATCTGTTCTTTTTTTTATTGTGATCTTGCCGGTACATTCAATGTACTGACCTACACGGCTGCAACGTATCATGTTGCAGATATTTCCTCGACGAGTAAGAATTTCGATACAGGGTTACGGTCTACACTCAACCTGCCGATGGCGTTGATGGGACTCCACACCCGTTTGATTGTTTCCGCTGAGTATTATGAGGTATATATCATTTTACGTTATTTATACATGTGATTGCACTTTGATATATACATTGATGTACTGTGTGTGCCAGCATACTGATCCAGGTATGGCACAGTAACACAGAGGCTTGACCGTCTGAGGTCGGGTCGCTACAACCGGAAACCAGAAGTTGTGGAGGACGGTGCAGCCTTGGACGAACCCATGGCCAAGTTGTTGAGTGTGGTGCGGTGGTCGTTTGTCGGTGGCGGGGAAGCAGATCCGAGGCGGCGAACGACGGCGTAGCGGGAATAGCTCCGGTGCGGTGGATGGTTGCGACAGTGGAGCCGCAGCAGTGAGGCTCAGGACGGCGTGGTCGGAGTGGTTCTGGTATGGCGCACGTCGGCGTCGGCATCGTGGAGGCAGCTCTGCCTCGGCTTTAGCTGCTAGGTCCTTGAGGGCTGATGACCCACAAGTATAGGGGATCTATCGTAGTCCTTTCGATAAGTAAGAGTGTCGAACCCAACGAGGAGCAGAAGGAAATGATAAGCGGTTTTCAGCAAGGTATTCTCGGCAAGTACTGAAATAAGTGGTAACAGATAGTTTTGTGATAAGATAATTTGTCACGAGCAACAAGTAACAAAAGTAAATAAAGTGCAGCAAGGTGGCCCAATCCTTTTTGTAGCAAAGGACAAGCCTGGACAAACTCTTATATAAGGAAAAAGCGCTCCCGAGGACACATGGGAATATCGTCAAGCTAGTTTTCATCACGTTCATATGATTCGCGTTTGGTAGTTTGATAATTTTACATGTGGGTGGACCGGTGCTTGGGTGCTGTTCTTACTTCAACAAGCTTCCCACTTATGATTAACCTCTATTGCAAGCATCCGCAACTACAACAAAAGTATTAAGGTAAACCTAACCATAGCATGAAACATATGGATCCAAATCATCCCCTTACGAAGCAACGCATAAACTAGGGTTTAAGCTTCTGTCACTCTAGCAACCCATCATCTACTTATTACTTCCCAATTTTACATGGAGGGCGTACATTTGAATATACATTGTACACTAGTATATATTAAAAAATATACAACTTACCTCACTTCATGCATGGTTCCAGATATAATCTCCTTGGTTGCAAAAAAAGTTAGATATGCGTATGAATATATATAGCATGTTCAAACTCACAACAAAGATTGATGCCCCCTTTTACATCTGATTTACAAATGCCATTATCTCGGGTTCAAATAGATGAATGCACTTCCTATGAATTCAAATCTTCGAAACCCCCTTTATGTTGAATTCGACATGTATTCTATTTCGTAGCTAGCAATTTGGAATGTATCAATGCAAGTGACAAATGTATAAAGTGCTTCACACTAACAACTTGGAGTGCACTAATTAATGTTTATATATGAATTGCAAAAGCATCCATTGCCTGTATTTCAAACCGCTCTCACTCTATGGATCGATAATATGAAATAAACACATGCAGATGCTAGAATTCAATAGAGTATGGGTGTCTGATAGACCGATTTTCGTCCATATGCAATTTGCAAAATTCATGTTCTCATCCAAAAATAATAATGCCATTTATATTTTCCTGGATTCGTAACTACTACCCTCACCCCCAACATATTTTTATTACGATTTGCTCATTTTGAAGGTTCAGCGTTGTTCTGACGATTAAGATTTCTCTGTTTGATGGTTTTACATTTGTCCCGGCTAGGCTTATTACATTCTTAGTGTTCTAAAGTGGGACAGGCGCTAGCTCTAGTAACCATTCTCCATTGATGAAGCAGCTACTTTCGAAGTAATAGAAAGAAAAGCAACAACTGGAGTGGGGGAGTCAGAGTCGAAAATAGGGGGATGGATAAACTGGGCAAAACAGACTCACGTTTTTCAATCGAAAAGATGGGTTCCTTTTTTGTCTCGAGTTGGATCGGTGTAAAGAACAAGACGAACATGGTATTATCTCTATTAGGACGGTTATGAGGCTCTGCTCTTTTTTTTCTTTATTCAATATCTATTCTTTGTTTCTTATATTCCGCTCTTCCTCAAATGGGTTGCCTCAATCTTTATCAAAGTTTTGGTATCTAGCTTATCCAGCTACAGTATAGTATACTCCTTCCTTGCTCGATAGAGCTCTTTGAATCCGCTTCATGCAAGTGAATGAATCCAATCCCATCCCCTTTAAAATCGGTGAGGTAATACCTATTGAAGTAGGCATGTTCACAAACTGGTACTTTTCTCCTGGTAGGTATGTTTTACAATAGGCATGTGCCATGAAGCAAGGAAAGGAAACGAGTAGAATGAGGGAAAGCGGCTCGATCGAGAAAAAATAGGAGTAGACTAGAAAACCTAGAACTTCAAAAGTCACTATCAATGAATTCCCGAAAGAAAGTGGATCTGTGAGTGGAGGCCATCCATCCCTTTCTGATGAAACCTTTGTTGCCCTAG
Source organism: Triticum aestivum (assembly GCF_018294505.1). Classification (NCBI taxonomy): domain Eukaryota; kingdom Viridiplantae; phylum Streptophyta; class Magnoliopsida; order Poales; family Poaceae; genus Triticum; species Triticum aestivum. The sequence continues at coordinate 145,552,197 of NC_057794.1, read as the reverse complement.
CTTGAATTGAAGGTTTGGCTAAGTGAGTTATATGAAACTAAGGCAAGAAGATGAAAAGACATTCACGTTACCAATTCCGTCTCGTCTGATCTTTTATTGGTCCGATTTACAAATTTTATTAACCACTGAATTTAGTGAGCGGCGCCAAATCCTTCTATGGCTTGCTTTTTTCGCCTCTATTGGAATTGGCTGGAACTTTCTATACCAAAAAGGGATATATAGGGGTTTGTTTTATTGATGCAATAGATCCTGAGCTTTGAGGCAACTAAAGAAACATGATGATTTTCAGTTATATTTAAGAACAGAAGAGGAAGACAAAGCAACCCTAGGATTTCTCTGCTCCCAGTGCTTAATACGAAAAGCTTTAATGCGTAGAACCGCCTTTTACACGTAGATGCACTATGCCTCGCCACGTTCTCACAAACGTGTTATATATCTGTCTATCTAACGCATAAGTGCACACACTTTATATGCATCGGCATTTCTCTTTCACACATGCTCACAATCTCTCTCAGGGTGTCGGGGTGTCTCACGCACATGCTCTCTCTGTTTCTCTCTCTCTCTTTCTGACTACTATGTACCACTCTTCACTAATCTCAGTTGGAAAACACTATTTCTCTCACATGCATATATACACATGCACGGTCTCTACTAGCCCTCTATACGCACATATATGTGCCTACGTGTTTCCCGCACGCACATTATCTTTAGGCCTCTCTCGCACACATCCCCCCCCGACACACCTCTCTCTTAGTAGTTGGCAGATATGATTTCATCATATAATTCGGTAGGATATCCCTGGCTGTTAGGCTGGATGGTAATACGAGGCAAAGTTTTACCCTAGTTCGGATCGGACCCTTGCAGTTGAAGAAAGAGCCTACTCTTGGTACTGTATATTAGTGATGTGTACAAAGTACACGTGAATACCAGGCATTGTGCGTGTGTGTATACTATCAACGAACTAACCCCCAAGCATGTATAACATACTAAGGGCCTAGGGTTACAAATCATATATAGTAGGCTTATCACCAGTGGGGATAGAGTCCTCCGCGACTCTAGGAGCTTCATGTTGTACGCCGAGTCCTCCACATGGGTCTTCGTATAACACGTCTTGGTCCAACCTATATGTGGCGTAGGATGGAACCGACCCATGAGTCTTCATGTTGACCCACCACAACTAGAAATGATGTGCCCTCCACACCACACACGCAATCGGCCACTAAGAAAATAAGCATATACAATACTACAACGATATCTAGCTCACGATACGTCTCCATATTTTGTTGATGACACTGACGAACTTTGCATTTGATGCGTGCTCCGTATTTTGTTGACGACACTTACGGTCATTGTATTTGAAGCGAAAGCACGATATGGTCACTGGACTTCAGAACAAGCTCATCACGGTCACCACATACATTTTGTCGTGCGAACCAACATGTGGTTGGATGGTTAGAGGACAGTGGTTTCTCGAGCCCACCAAGGTTAAAGTCCCGGTGCTCGCATTTATCTTGTGTTAATTTCAGTATTTTCCGGCGATGTACGTTCAGTGGGAGGAGACGTTCCACTTGACTACGAGGCACCTACGGTGACTTCGTAAAATATCAAGATCATATATGCGGGCCCACTCTCTCGAAGGTGCTCATAGGGGTAGGGTTCGCATGTGTGCGCTTATAGCGGTGAGTGCTTGTGTGTATATATGAGCCCTTGCGTCTGTACCGTGTTAAACAAATACATATCATGATTATACGGTCACCGGCTCACCCGTACAACTCCGTATTTTGTTGATGACACAATCAATTGACTAGTCAAACGTTCCACGCGGCGCAAATAGTGTTGCACCACCGGGGCGCGTAACTGTGGGGCCCACCTGTCAGCCCGTATATGAAAGAAAGAAATGGTAGTTTGAGTCTGTACTGTGTTAATAAAATAGGAGTACATTTTAGGGTGATCATACGGTCACTGCCTCAGCATACAGCTCTGTAATTTGTTGATAACTCGATCAATAGACCAGTCAAACGGTCCACATTCAGCAGCGCACATTACCATAGGGCCCACCCGTCAGCGCATATATGAAGGACAGAAATGGTAATAAATTAGTGGTCGGTGGGTATTCGAAGTCGTGAGACCTCTGGTTGGCAGTCACCGGCGGTTGGGGGGCGTTCATTGGGCGGTGGGGTGGGGATCCCCAGAGAAAAATCT
>NC_057794.1:145538674-145549770 GCF_018294505.1 Triticum aestivum | reverse complement strand
AGGGATGGCCGGTGCGGCAGCGGACCGGCGGTGGGGAGTGGTCTCGGGGAGGGCGGGCCCGCCGCGGGCGGCGGGGGCTGGCGGTTCGGCTGGTGGTGGCTGGCGGCTCAGGGGGGTGGAGTTTGATGATAAACTAGAGGCCCTTGATTTCGTATCCAACGGCTGGAAAATCTAATGACCAGAGATGAAAAAGTCAGTCGACTAACGTGTAGCCTCACCCCGCACGTACACATGCACGCACGCAAGACGCGCACACATGTAGGCGTGCAACACTGACACGTACACACGCACGCATGCTGGCGTGCAACACTGACACGTACACATGCACTCATGAACACACGCACGTACGCACCCATGCATGCAACACTGAAACGTACCCTTGCACACACGCAACACTCGCACGCCTGCATGTACATAGCACACGACGCAAGACACACACTCAACCTATACGTGCATGCACCCTTTGTTAAGGACATGGATTGTTACGGGTATTAATCAATCTTATCTATGATAAGCAGAACATTGATGTTTGCAGCGGTCTTTATGAATCACAACGTATCGAACGGGCTATCAACATAGTAGGCTTATCTACATGAAAAAGATGACGTCACACTCAATGAACAATCATTGGTTTATGAAATGCCCGCTTCTGACCGCCCTGGCCCACCAAAGGTTCCTCTGCTGTGCGCTGCCTGCGTTGGGTCACTAACATGTAGGCCATGCACCCAAACAGCCCACACGTCAGTGGAAGAACGACGCGGTGTCCTAGGTCAGAGTCGAGATTGCCACTCGCGGCACGCCCGGCTGAACACGCCTCCGTGCCGCATTCAAACGCCTCCATGAAACCCACCCATGTGGAAGCCGAGAAACCCACTCTGGACACACGTCTGTTCATGACCGGGCCGGCATTAAACGCAACACCGGCCGAGCTCCTCTCGTCCATCGTCTATTTAATCTCCTATTTAAACGAGGCCAATCGCCGACCAAGAATCGCACACCTCCGCCGCTCCCCTATCTCCTCCACCATTTTGTCCACTCTTACAATGGCTTACGAAGAGTAGTTATTCCGCATCCAAGCCAGTTGGGTAGCCCGCTGGATACGAGCTATGCAGCTCGCTGATCCACCTCCCTCCCCTCGCCCGATGGAGCCAGTTACCGCCCCAAGCCAGCACGCGGTTCAGCAAATCGCCGCTCTAGGACAGCTCGACAAGGAGCAGCGCATGGGCGTCATTGCTGCCGTCCATGCCGCCGCCTCGTACCATGTCTCCCGTTTCTGTGGCCGAGACTCCCATGCCGGCGGCCGCGCCATGCAAGCAGCGACAGAAGCCGGGTGCGCGGAGAGCGACGAGTCGGTGGCCAGCGCCTCCGCGTCCGCCGCCATCATCGAGGAGAAGTAGAAAATGAGAGGCCGCCGCCGCTTGTGTCCCATGAAGGCCACCGCGGAGGCGACGCCGGCGTACACAGCAGGTGTCTTGCCGGATCATTTTGTTGTGAGGACCTTCGTCGACCCCACATGGGCTCCATGGAAGAGGGGAATGTTAGGATGAACTCGAGCCGGTGCCAGCCATGGCGAAGTAGTGGCCGGTGATGAACTCGAACCGGTGGCGGCCACCATCATCTTTGGCACCAGCCAATGATATCAGTTGGGCAGTGGGGAAGCGAGCCGTCCTTTGCGCTGAAGCATATACCTCCGGGGCTCCCGGCAGTCCGGTGATCGTGCTGCCGGACATGAGGAACACAAATCGATCGGCGGGCGACCATTTAGGCCAGATATTATATACCTGTGCTGTCCAGAACTAGCACCGCATAGTTCATTTGAATGTAATGAAATCCGTCATGTTTGTATGAAAATCCAGTATTTTATATGATTTCCATCATTGTTTATATGAAATATCAGTTTGTCTATGTTTTTGCGTGAATTTCGTCCGGTTGGTTGAGTTGTTGTCATAATGTGTGCGGCTACGGTTGGATGGCGTAATTTGCGGGTCACCGGTCGGTCTGCGGGCGGCTTGGGCGGCGTTGTGGGACAAAAAAACACATCTCGTGCGAGCTCGTCTCCAACGTGCGCGCTGGAGGATGCATGACAGCATGAGCACCCGAGCCATTCCTCGTTCATCGGTGGCAAAGGCACCGGTGGACAAAAGGGTCGCCAATATTTTGGCTACCCCGGGCAAGATCCAAACAATCCCTCCCAACATATTCAAATCCCTCGTTCGCCGTGGAATTTTGCCATGTGTTGTTTTCATGGACTAGCAGGATGCCCGTGCATTGCACAGAACATCAAGATGCATTTTTTTACAAACTCCTGCATGCATGCAAGGGATAATTAATGTCCTCCTTTGCTAGTACCACGAGGCAAACACCATTAATATTGCATCGATTAGTGTTAGTGGCCTTGTATATCTGCAAATTGTAATTTTGATAGTGTCCCCTTGTATATAAAAATGGAGGGAGAAAGATGAGAGATAAGGTGAGGAGGAGTGGGGCGTGGTGGTGACTGGTGGTCGGACTGGGTGGAGGCATGGGGATGGACGGCACATTATGTCTAGGTTTGTATCTCTCTCACACACACCCATGTAGGTGGGGGACGTGCACGAAGAGAAGAGGTGCACGCACGGCGCACGTACTCCCGTCTCTTTCCCAACAACACCCGCGCGGGTACACGGTGGAGCTCATTTCTGTATGAAAAAGGCAACCCACGTGGTAATTTGGCACGTGTACTGGTTGTCCACTTGGTGGAGGGAGGATTGTCTACCACGGGTGAACAAACAAATTGCGACTTGACGCATTATGTTAAATTAAAAAAAGAGGCAAACCATGTGGGGCCTACCTTAGAGGCAAGGCTCTATACACTGGAGTACTTTTGATGTGTCCCATCAACTCGCAGAACGAGGAGAAGCTTGCTTAGTACGCTGTCTCCCCCGCCCACGGGCGTGGTGGCTCGCAGGATGAGGTGAAGCTTGCTTACGAGTAGTAGTAGTAGTACTACTACTATTGTACGCCTTTACGCCCGCTCCCTCGCCCACGCGCGCGGTGGCTCGCAGCACGAGGAGAAAATTTTACTACTCCCTCCGTTTACTCCTCATCCCTACTATGTACTTTGGTTAGTACTCCCTCCATTTACTTATACAAGGCCACTATAAAAAATACATTTTGCAGCTATACAAGGCCACAAATAGTAATGGAGACAAAAGTTACTACTCCCTCATTTCCAGTTTATGGCTCAATTTCAAAATCTCTCCAACCAAGGTAGACGGTGAGTGGTCGAATTAATTTTGTAGTTTGCACAAGTAATTAGTACGCTCGTTTTTCTCAAGAAGTTATGTTTACCAAGGCATTAATTAGAATGAATGCATGAATGACCACTAAATTTCCATGAACTTGTACATGCATTGGTTAGTTTCCTCTTGACACTGCTTGCGTCGGGTGATCTAACGCACCTCGAAATCCAACATGTAATGGTACTACTATTAGTATAGTAGAATTGAGACTTATTAAACGGAAAAACGAATGTTTTGTAGATGAGCCCTATAAACCCTAGTGGGTACGTCCTCCGTAAAAACAGATTTTTCCAAAACTAAGTCGCTCCCTTTCATGAATTCTGTAGTATACTCCTCCGTCGACGCTCCCTTTCATGAAATATGTACTTCCTGTCGCTGACATGTGGGACATATAGCAACCGGGTCGATGTGTCAAGAACCAAATAACAATGCAGAACAGCAGGGGGACGCACCCCACTCGTACCGGCCCAGTAGTAGTAATGAGCAATGAGACGTCAAATCACAATGCCGCACCTTCCCAGACAGACGAAGCAACCATTATTTCACACTTCGGTTCGCCATCATCTCAAACCAAGTAGTATTGCTTCTGCCTCAAGAGGGACACGCGCATCGCCTTGGTACATCATGACACGTGGGACCGCATGACAGGCCATGCTCCCCCGCCGATCGCTCGGTAAAATCACCTCATTGTTACTATACTTCCTCCGTATTGGTTTACTACATGGCATGCACGTCGTTCTAGGTTGAGAATTTAACCGGCTATATATGTGATGAACAGTACTGTAGCCTTTTAAAAAAAATATACTTTTGTATAGTAGTACTATCGATGGATTGCGCCATGGAGCAAAAATTGAAATTAAAAAAAATGTGGTGCATATAGAGAGCGCTCGTCGCCAAATTATGCATATAGTACTATTAAAAAAGATAGTACGTGCTTAATTGGGGTGCTAAATTCTATTAAAGAAATACTAGTGGTATGTACATACTGAAGAGTTAAAGTAACAAGAAGAAACATAACATAGTTCTGCTGGGGGCTCAGCACAACACACCCCTCAAATTAAACTAAGCACACCTAAAATTAAACTATGTAACTAATCTGGTAGACACTGCATTAGAAGTTTAGAACCACCATGAGCAATGACACTGCCACCTTACTCGGAGTCCTTGTCCACGTCCTCGACTTCGTCCTTGTCCCTCTTCCTCTTGGCCGATACTTCTTTGCTTGAACCGCACACTTGGTTGTTGCTCTTCATCCAACCCTTGTAGATATTGAAACAAAGGTAGCCATCCATTGCAGCATAGTGGATTTGGTCTATATCTAGTACATTTCGCTGCCATGCATGACGATGAAACGTGTAATGAGGTTTCTCCAGTTTACGGTATGAAGGATGAACCATGGCTCCTGCCAGGGTCAACATTGAAGGCTGACGAGAGGGCACCAACCGATTCTTCTGGAGGTCGAAGGGGTTGCCTACAATGAGGCCTATCCGACCCAGGACTTCTTTGTCGTTCTTAAAGTCTATAGTAACGAATTTCACTGTTTTGTCCTTGAGGAAGTTCTTAAAATCCTAGCACTCAATGTCGGCATGGCATATGTGGTAGACCAAGCAAACGTTATGTATGCAAACCTGGATCACGACGGGCTTCTTCCTCTCTTCGTCCTTTAGATCCTTCTCTCGTCCCAGGACTGTGGTGTACTCAACATCTAGCCCAGCGACCCACTCATCATTTGAGTTTTCGAACATGCGTCTGAAGAGAGAAAGGCATCCTTTCACCGTCGCGGAAGAACAGGTGTAGATGACATTGAACTCATCGCCAGTGATGGTTCTAACCTTGTACTCACCGCCGATCGTGGAGATTTGGGATGCCATGGATTTGGGAGGAGGGTTAGGATTAGTGGAACTGTCGTAATGTGAATGGACGGGATGACTAGGAGTGAACCGCCGTAGTATTGAAGGACGTGCGGGGACGAGTAGGAGCGAACTGCTAGCGTGCGAACGGCAGGGTAGTGGCTTTCCATTCTCCCATGATACGGGCTTCCGAGAGCCCTTGGATCTGAGATCAAATGGTTGCATGGCGTGATTCTAGACCTATGGGTGAATATCCTACCTAGAGGGTTATTCTGCAAATTTTCAGCAACTTAGCATGCGACCGTTTGATCTCAGATCCAAGGGCTGCCAGCAGCCCGTATCATGGTCGCGCCTACCACGACTATCGCGTCGCTCACGCGGTCGCGCCCTTGGATATTTAACACGGTGCGTTAGGCTATCTGATGTTGGAATGTCATACATAGTCATCACTTAGTCACTCATACTACAACAAGGTTGGCTATAAGTGTTTTTTACTCCTTTCTGTCTCTTTCTTCGTACTCCCTCCGTCCCATAATATAAGAACGTTTTTGACACTAGTGTAGTGCCAAAAACGTTCTTATATTATGGGACACAGGGAGTACTAGTATTTATTGCATTTGCCAAGGAGTGACCTCTTCCAATGAAATGGTGTTGCTAAGTTTGCTTCATTTAATTAGCTATAGACTCAAAATTGTCTTTTCACCTAGGTACACGTGCTTAGCACCCAAATTAGTCTCTCTCCTTGGTTAACTTGAAACATCAGACTTTATGCCTATGTGGCAAGCTTAAGCACCTGTAGGAGGAAGTAAAAGCAAGTACAATAGTGCACTTTACATGGCATTTTTGCATATGTGGAGGAAAGAGAGGCAAGGAAAAAGTGGAGAAGTGGGCTCTCATGCAAGAGACAGCCTCTACTACATGGTGGAGCATTGGGAGAGGCACCTGTATGGAGGTTGTCAGCAATCGGGAGACTCCCGCCGGTCGTAGCATCGCAGTTAAAATGATAATGGCAAGTCAAATCATAGGGCCCCACCTGTCCAGCAGTAACTCGCTGTCAAATCACACAGCCCTACGTTTGCAGCAGCCTACTCCCTCGTCTTCTCGCGTCTCTATCGAACCGACTAGGCGGAACTGCCCCGCCTACCGCGCAGGAAAAGCCCCGCCCTCGACTTTTAAATACAACTACATCTGCTTAAGAATCCAATGATATACTTTTTGTGACATAGTAACTCATATTTAGTTAGTCAAATGGATGACCTAGAACTACGTGCAGGCCCTATAAACCGAGACACCTAAAAATAAAAAAACCGAGATGGAGAGGGTAGTTCAGCACGTATCTTTTTCGATCAATATAGTCGGGATTCACCAAGGAGCAAAACCAAGTGGTAGGTTGCTCCTGTCGTGTTGGCGTAGCAACTCAAGCAGGGTCAGTCGGCACACAAAATGGCGACACACTTAACAGGACCCCTTTGGCCGACATGTGGCTCATCCACCGTCTTGTTCCACGTGCGATGCACCAAATTACAGTTCAGAGCAGCGGTTGGAATTGGAGGCACCCCGGTCGTAGCACCACAGTAGTAGAAAATGAGCGATGAGGGGTCAAATCACAAAGCCCCACCTTTCCCGCATTAAGCTGGACGGACAAAGCAACCATCATTTCACTCTAGGGCGCAAGAGCATAAAGAAAAGAGAAAGCAATGATGCGTGCGGCAGCTACCTAGGGCACCCTAGGGTAGGGGTCTCCACTACAGATCCTTTTTTGAAAGCACCTCCACTACAAATCAGCTTCTCCCTCGTCCTCTTGAAGAAAACCGATGATGAGTGCGGCGGTAGGGTTTGTAGGAGTACTACATCGTGCGGGGCCACATCATAGTAAATGGGTTCGAGTTGATGCCTTAAATATGTGTGGGCCGCTTGGTTTTATGGGAACGAGGTAGCATTTTGGGTTCGGGGACCAGTGGAGATATAGTACGTACAAAAAATTGTGGACGTAGGTTCGACCGAAAGGCAATGATGCATGGGCCCTGCATTTTGATATACCCGGGGCCACGTGAAATTTGCTACTCTACTCAAAACTAGTAAGGTACACATGTATTGAATGCATGAGATTTCGAAACCAAATTATGAATAAATACACACTATAGCATGTAAAGCTTTGAGTCATATATGCATGATGTAGATGTTCGTTTAGTTCTTATAGTTCATCTCATTCAAAATCAATTAGTTTTATAAAAATGTTAAAATTCATGGGGTTGTGCATTGTAAATCATAAAGTAAAAAACAAATAATGGCAATTCATTTAGAAAAAAATAATCAATTATGATACAGAAGATTCTATAACAAAGGAGAAGTGCTTGTGTTTTGAGGTTTGTGCATTATGCTTAAGTTCAACCATGGAGTCTTCTAAATTGTACATGTGGCAGATCTGGTGGAATATTGATGATATCCAACGGCCAGTAGTGCTCAGATTTTCCTATCTCTGCACTGTCGGGTTAGCTTCATCCAGCGACCATCTTTCAAAGTTATTGGCACACTATATAGTTCTTGTGCCATAGTTGCATGTTTTGGAAAAAAAGCTACTAGTGGGTTATACTATCTATTTAGGAATAGAAGATGTATACATGGAAGTTGTAGGGAAAGAGATGACATGGAGCATCTCAATTCCTATGAGTAGGGATTGGAAAAGAGATGTCATTTGGTTCACATCATAGGAACTTTTCTATTGAATCTAGAGATGACATGTATCTCAATTCCTATGAGGAGGGATTAGAAAAGAGATGTAATTTGGTTCATATCATAGGAACTTTTCTATTGAATATACGCTAATGTTTCTTTTCCTTTGAAATTAAGGGAGTATAGGAATCCATTCATATGAACCAAGTGGCTCTAAAGCTATAGAAATGATATCATGTTTATTTCCTTTGAAATGTGGAGTATATGAATCTATTCCTATGAACCAATTGGCTCTAAAGGAAAAAAATCCTATAAAAATCATATCATATAGAGTTCCTATGATATTCCTCGACACTAAAGGATGCTTGAAATTGCTGCGGGTGATACGATGGTCTTTCTTTATAGACTCCTCACCCATCTTTATAGTTACCTCTCGAAGATGAATGAAATGATATATACATGGTATTCTACATGTGCAATTTGGTACACGAAAACTCGGTAAAAGTTTGCGAGGTTCGAATTTTCAATAAAGCTATATGCACTGCATTTTGGAACGGAGGGAGCATACGGCAGTTGCTAACACTCACGTGGAAGATTTGTGTGTAGGAGGAGTGGCTGTTCTGTTAAATGACATGGCAAAACTGACACTGTCGGATGCCGATCTAACGGTTCTTACGGCGTTCGTCAGGAAAAGGCTCGTGGCGAATGTTTGTCGGATAATGATTTACAGACACATGCATTTCATTGATACTTGCCCCCCTCTCTCTCACGCACACGCACCCTCACGAGTCACGACTCTCCTGAGTCCTCTCGCAGACTCGCACGTCGCACCCACCGTCTATGTGCAGGTAGACGTCACGCACATATGTGCTCTTCACACCCTACCCTCGGAACTTCTAGAAAACAAAAGACGGCGCACACATTTTATTTTAGCTCACACGTCACACACTTATACTATTACTCTTGCGGCGAATGTTCTTTGGGCATAGTGTATTGTACTCTCACGAAGAAAACGGTGCACGCACGCACTAGTTCTCTCACACCCACTCGCAGGTACACGCAGGAGCGCAGTTTTTGAAGCTGGTACAACAAAATCACTCCACTATATATAAAAGCAGGAGCCTTAGCGCTTGCTTTACTAGGGTTCCTCTCGTTCACTCTCTCATGCTCTCCAGATCTAAGCAACACATAGGTGGCCACACTCTCTCTCAGCTCACGACTGGTCACAAATCCGGCTGGACAACCTCGACCGAGGCAGGGGTGTAGGTGCATCGTTCACGCTATCGTCAGCAGTGAGGGAGGAGACCAACAGCTGCCCGCGCGTCCCGATCGGCGGCCGTGCCGTTCTCTCCGAGAGAGTGCCGACTTGGGAGGGCCTCCAACCCCTTCTTCCTCCCTGCGGTATTGTGGCCAAGATGCGGCCTCCCGACGCCGTCTTTGCCACATGCCGACGACCCTCAGGTATATATTCCTTTGAAACCTGCCTTGCTCTACTGCCCCAGCTCCCTTCGTGTGGATCCTTTTCTACTTCCGTCCACTGTTCCAAAGCCACCTAGACTTCTACTATTATTAGAAGTAAAGCTAGTTCATACAGTCGACTCAAAGCGTTGGTTCAAACAGGGAAGAAAGTGGGAAAGCTATAGCATGAATATAGGACTTGGTTCTAAGAGGAAACGGGGGAAAGTAGTAATATCTGTCACTGTTTAAATAACCGTATTTCGTATTTGCGCAAACAGGGATGTTTGTCTCCATATCGTTTTGGGATGTCTGTCTCCGTATCGTTTCTATCTGCGCAATCAAAAGCACACACCTCAGTTTTAGTACAACTGCGCAAAATGAGATGGCTATCCCTCATTTCCGTCGTCTAACCTCCTGTCTTCAAGGTATCCCTACATTGGTAGTAACTAAGGTAGAATGACCAACGCAATCTAAAAGAATCTGATCCGTATGTTTTACTTCCTAATTGCAGTGCAGGGATGAGCGAAAACAACTGCAGCCTAGTCCGGAATGCATTTTCTACCAGTTCATCCATGGACCAAGGACTAGCTGGCACGGCTGCACGGCGGTTTTTTGGACAGGTGTGCGGACAAGAGGCATTGTGGTCTGCTTATTTCTGCAAATAGCGGTGCCTAAATTTAGTGGAATGCACAAGCATTTCAGCTGGTCAGTACACTGCATGGTTCAGTTCAGCATTCCAGCTGAGACCACAATTATAATTGGTTATTCTGGAATGATAGAACCTAACCCTGGATGGTGGCAACAAGAAAAAACCAGAGTGAACTCCAGGAAATTTAAGCCTGCCAGGAGGACCTTTGCTCAGAGAAGCCTTGCTTGTTTTTTCCTGATTTGTAAACCTTCTCACAACTTTTTCTTTTGATGTGAACAAGTATATGTTTGTTATGTTCTATGAATCATTGAGATGTATAAAATTGCTTAACTTATGCTTTTCAAGTTTTTTATGAAGACGAGTTTAATGTGAGTGTTCCACATGAGCGTTGGACTAGCGTGTGAATGTTTGGAATTTATTACATTGTGGCCTCAATTAACTGCATGAATCACTGTAACAAGATACATAGTTGCTTATATGTCAGACAACAGATTGTTGATTGTTAGTTGGTCGATAGCCTAGTGTTGAAGCGAGCTGAGCCAATGTGCCGTGTTTTGCACAACTGCTTACAAGTGGGGTAGCACCAACAGTGTTTACAAGTACTTATGTATACATCGGTGCACGGTTCTCAACGAGTGCTATATTTCATCAAAACACACACTGCTCGTATGATAAATCATGACAACTTATATCTTACCATGCCATATTCATGAAAAAACTAGTGAGGACGCAACTATCTCAGTAACAATTACGATGGTTCTCACATGATTCACGGGCACACAAAAGTAGTAGCAGTTCCCATAGACGGATTCCAACAGAGTACTAGCCCCAGAGGGGTCAATAACAGGCAAGGTTCGGATAATTAGACACAATCCAAACTACTATTAAACACTAGCTGGGGCAACTATTTCATGCCTCGATCTAATTTGGACTGGACACAAGACGGACCTTGCCATGAACATCATCGAGGACGCAACTGTCTCAGTAACAACTAATTGAAATAGAAACAAATTCTGAATTACTTTTCAGTATAAGAAACACAAGTTATTTAAACCACTATGTATAGCATGGCATCGAAGCTAATAAAATTTTGCATTATTAATCACCACATACTTCCTTTTCTAAAAAAATCACCACATACTAAGATGAAAAACCACAATCAAGATCGGCAAAGAAGGAAATCAC
>NC_057794.1:145531807-145538473 GCF_018294505.1 Triticum aestivum | reverse complement strand
AGGGGGAAAACTGCTCCTGCAATGCCATGGGGGTTGTAACCTCAAACAGGGCGTTGACAATCTCAGTAGTGGACGTGACCGTATCTAGGGTCGGCTCGGTGGTTGCCTCCATCTTCTTGGAGCTCTCTGTCTCGTGCGGATCAGCCTCCCGCGTTTGCTCCAATATCAGTAGATGTTTTCCTGGTTCTCCTTGGTCCATCATGAAACTGACGAATACTAGGAGACCACTGAAAGGAAAACACAATCGCAATGACAATGAAACAAAAAGAGAGTGAGGATTGGTTACTGCTTTGCAAAAGTTCTTTTTTTCTCTGGACGAAAATATACCAACATCACGGATCCCCTTACCTTCCCTTCGTTTGGAGAGAAGAAGAGTGGTAGATGCAAGTGTTGCCTTTTTTGAAGACGGTGAGGGAGAAGGGGATTTAGCGAAGAGTGAAATGATGATTGCGTCGTCCGTCAAACTTAGACTGCGGGGAGGTGGGGTTTTGTGATACTACCGCTCGTTACTGCCGCGCTATGACCGGGGTGACTCTCCGCCTGCATACTGCCTTCTAATTTGGTGGATGGCATTTGGGCCCGCGCGCTGCATGGCCCACATGTCGGTGAACAAAAGTATAACGGTATTTAGTAGAGGGAGACGTTTCAATGACCTAGGAGGAGCCATAAGCGGTAGAGTGTCTCCACTGTACTAGTAGTAATTGTTTTTCTGGGTAGTTGTAGAGTGTCTCCACTATACTAGTAGTAATTGTTTCTCTGGGCCCAAGACAAAACAGCCCATCCACACTAGTAAATAGTAAAATCAATTCAAAAGCCCATATATTTACTAAATTGATGGATGGGTATGTCGAAGAGCAAAAAAAGGAGTTTCAGGTGGGCAAAAGAGCTTCTGAACGTGCCGGGCTTCTATTTACAACATATTGTGGTCATAATCTAGTAAATTTTACGACCCAGGATGTTCATTCTATGGACCTGACCGATCCATTTAACTGTGACTGCCGAAAACAGTGCGGGAGTTAGATGTTGTTGCCCTTTTCAATCTATTTTTTTATAAACCTGATGAACAATTAACCCTCGTGCTTTTGTACAGTTTATAAGCTGGAGTTAGATGTTCCTTCCATTTTCAACTCGGCTGTGACTGTCATATTTTTTGTGAAACAAGGCAAATGGCTTGCCATTCGTTTAATTTAGAGTGAAATATTGTAACAAATCCCAACCAAGGGAAATAACATCACTCTCATCGGCTGCTTTAGCTCACTATGCATTACAGAAGCCAAGTGATTAGCCCCCACCAGCACCCACAAACTTATTTCGAACTAGCACATCAAATGGGCTGTAAATTTTCATAGGAAAGGCTGCATGACCGTGACAGATTTGGATTCTGACATTTGGGACCCGCGAGGAAATAGCCTATCCAAGGTGGTTTCGACTTACTAGCCAGTCAACAAACGATTCTGCCTACCAGCCGTTGGATTGACATCCAACATCTGTCGTGTATCTTCTATCTCTTGTCTTCTTCTTCCTCCAGTCGCCCAAACCAAACCACCCCGTCGGCTCCGCCTGCTCCCGCCTCCCATGGCTGGCTGCGCCTCCGCCGCCCTACCATACGTACCCTCCAATGTTGGCCAGTCCCTCCTACTATTCCCCCACACGTCCTGTTATTCTCCGGTGACGTCAGCCCCAACATGCACCCGCGCCCGAACCAGTCAACCCTCGTACTCCCCTCCGCCTGCGACTGGACCGACGCATCTTCAACGGCTCCTGTTCGTTCCGTCCGAGGCCTCGCCGTCGTCCTCCGCCTTGCGGCCTTGGTTCGCTCGCCGTGCGCGGTGCGCCGCCCTCTTGCGTTGTCAACATCGTCAACAACCGAGAGGAACAATGAGATGACTATACGTGGAGAGGATGATAGTAGAGACCCACCAGCGTTATGGCAGTACGCAAGCAAGTGCCTCTATAGTACAAGCCCAAAAATATGGTTCGTCCTAATGGTTGGACATCTGGGGCTCACGCCATTGTCAACGTAGTCAATAAATGAGAGAATTACACTACGAGCGGCTGACACCAGGGACTCAGCAAGTTGCGTAGTTTTTTTAGGAACAAGCAGTTGTTATTTATACTACTTTTAGCGACGGATCAGGGTAACAACGGGGCTGTGTGGGGGCTGTGGCCCATCTAGCCAGGGTTTTATTTATGTTTACCACATCATGAGCCCGGTTGTGTATTTTTCTTGCTGAAAATGGCTAGCCCAGTTCTATTTTTTTTAAGAAATACCCAAACAAGGCCTACTTGCTTTATCGGCCCTGCTGGGCTGCAAATCTTTCAAGACGAGGAGAGTTTCATTTGGTTTGCCCAGAAATGGGCTGTACATTTTTAAAACACATCAAACTGGGAATTAGTTTCATCTTTTTTTTCATTACAAGATCTTAAATTCCATTGATTTTTATGCGTGGACAATTATTTGGATTTTATATTTATATAAATTATTTTTCAAAATAGTTTGAATGTGAATCGATATTTCTGGATTAAAAACAGTTGACCGCACCGAAATACGCTAAATTTCGTATACTTTTTAACCGTGGCCACGATATGGGGTGTAATGCTAACAAAAAGAAGATGGGCTCCAAAAAAATTCTTAAGAATTAGCAAATGGGTTGTACATTATTAGAAATAATGGCAGATGGGTTGTATGGTGTTTTCCACAGATTTGAGGCTGACTTGTGCGCCTACTACAGGTTGATGCGTATGCTTTCATAAAAAAAAGGTTGACGCACACGCAAGACCCTGTCAACTTAGTCAACACACGAGAGCAGTGACTGTTGGATGTCTATCCAACGACTGTCGTGCTTCTTCAATCTCTGCTCTTCATGCTCCATCCGCTCAAACAAGCGCCGACAAGACTGCCTGCTCCCTCCTTGCGAGGCCGGCTATGCTGCCGCGCAGGCCTCACGGCCCCACCGTACTCCCATCACTGGCCTAGCCATCCCTCTACTCACCCACACATGTTGTTATTCTCCGGCGATGGCAGACGAACCAGTAAACCCTCGTACTACTCCGCGTGGGAAACAACTACCGAGTATTCCCTGGCTCCGTGTCGTTCCCTTCCTAGGCCTCACCATCGTCCACCGCCCTGGTGCTCTCGGCGCGGCTTGGTCAATGTGGTTAATGAACAACATCCATCGGAAGTGGACTGTACGTGGAGAGGCTAACAGCTGGGTCCACGGCCGCAGGCAAGGAAATGCCTCCTTATTACGCGCAAAATAATGATTCCGCCACCTGACAGCTAGGACCCACAGGAACGGCCTCTGTATTTCGCAAAAAAAATGTTCCCCCCGTTGACAGGTCGGACCCACCAGCTATATCTTCGCACGCAAGGAAGTGCCTCCTTATTACGCCCAAAAAAATGAATACCCCCTGCTAGCTGGGACCCACCATATTGTTGGGCTGACTTGTGGGCCTACTAAGTTGACGGGGACGGAGGGCTTTGTCAACTTAATCAATACTCCAGTGACCGTATGATGTCCACCCAACGGCCATAGTGCTTCTTCAACCTCTGGTCTTCTTGCTCCAGCCGCCCAAAGCAGCGCCGGTTGTGCCGCCTTCTCCTGCCTCCCGTGGCCGGCTGTGCTACCGCGGAGGCCGCACCGCCCCCATACTACTCCCACCACTGGCCAGGCCATCCCTCCACTCGCCCACACCCTCTATTATTCTGTGGCGACGGCAGCCTCACACCGCAGCCGAACCAGTGAACGCTCGTACTCCTCTCCGTGTGGGCATCCACTGCCGCGTCTTGCCCGGCTCCGCATCGTCCCCTTCCTAGGCCTCGCCGTCGTCCACCGCCGTGGTGCTGTCGGCGCGGCGTGGTCAATGTGGTCAACGACCGACTTCCATTGGAAGAGTACTGTACGTGGAGAGGCTGACAGCTGGGTCCACGACAGCCGCAAGGAAGTGCCTCCTTATTACGTGGAAAATAATTATTCCTCCACCTGACAACGGGGACCCACCAGACGGGCCACCGGTATTTTGCGAGAAAAATCGTTTCCCCCTAACTGCTGGGTCCCACCAGACGGGCCACTGTATTTTGCGAAAAAATGTTCCCCTCGCTGTCAGCTCGGACCCACCAGAAGTGCCTCCTTATTACGCACAAAAAAATGAATACTCCCCCAGCTAGCTGGGTCCCACCTTGGTGGGAGGCTGACTTGTGGGCCTACTAAGTTGACGGGGACGAAGGGCTTTGTCAACTTAGTCAATATGAACGATTCTAGCTCCAGTGACCGTACGATGCCCATCCAACGGCTGTAGTGCTTCTTCAACCTCTGGTCTTCTTGCTCCAGCCGCCCAAAGTAGCGCCGGTCGTGCCGCATGCTCCTGCCTCCCATGGCCGGCTGCGCTGCCGCAGAGGCCTCACCGCCCCCTACTATTCCCACCGCTGGCTAGGCCCTGCGGCGACGGCAGCCTCACACCATAGCCGAATCAGTGAACCCTCGTAGTCCTCTCCGCGTGGGCTTCCACTGCCGCGTCTTCCCCGGCTCCGCGTCGTCCCCTTCCTAGGCCTCGCCGTCGTGCACCGCCGTGGTGCTCTCCGCGTGGCGTGGTCAACGTGGTCAAGGAATGACTTCCATCGAAAGAGTATTGTACGTGGAGATGCTGACAGCTGGGTCCACGACCACAACCCAGTTTTTTTGTGATTTGCCAAGTAAGTCTCTTTGTCAGGCCTGTTGGGCTGCAAATGTTTCAAGACGAGGAGAGCTTTCATTCGGTTGGCCGAGAAAATGGCCCATCAGTAATGAGAAATGGGTTGTACATTTTTGAAACACATCAAACTAGCAATTAGTTTCAAATATCTTTTTTCATTTCAAGATTTTAAATTACATTAATTTTTATGCATGGTGAATTTGTTGGATTTTGTATTGAGATACATTTATTTTTAAAATCAGTTTGAATGTGAGTCGAAATTTCGGGATTAAAAACAGTTCGGACCGCACCGAAATATGCAGAATTGCATATAATTTTTTAACCGTGGCCACAATATGGGTTGTAATGCTAACAAAAAGAATATGGGCTCCAAAAAACCTTAAGAATTAGCAAATGGGTTGTAAATTATTAGAAATAATGGCAGATGGGTTGTATGCTGTTTTCCACAGATTTGAGGCTTTCCTTAAAAAAGGTTGACGCACAAGCACTGACTGTTGGATGTCCATCCAACGGTCGTCGCGCTTCTTCAATCTCTGCTCTTCCTGCTCCAGCCACTCAAACAAGCACCGGCGGGACTGCGTGCTCCCTCCTCCCCGCGGCCAGCTGTGCTGCCGCGCAGGCATCACCGCCCCACCGTACTCCCATTGCTAGCCTAGCCATCCCTCTACTCACCCACACCTGCTGTTATTCTCCGGCGACGGTAGACAAACCAGTAAACCCTCGTATAGTCGTACTCCCCTCCGCGTGGGAAACAACTGTCGAGTCTTCCCGACCTTTGTGTCATCTCCTTCCCAGGCCTCGCCGTCGTCCACCGCCGTGGTGCTCTCAACGCGGCATGGTCAATGTTGTCAACGACCGACTTCCATCGGAAGAGTACTGTGCATGGAGACACTGACAGCTGGGTCCACGGCCGCAGCAAGGAAGTGCCTCCTTATTACGCGCAAAATAATTATTCCTCCACCTGACAGCGGGGACCCACCGGACGGGCCACCGTATTTTGCAAAAAAACGTTTCCCCCCTGACTGCTGGGACCCACCAGCTACACCTTCAAACGCAAGGAAGTGCGTTCGGGCAAAAAAAAAACAAAACGATTCGCCCCTCTGACTGTTGGGACCCACCAGCTACATCTTCCCATGCAAGGAAGTGCCTGACAGTCGGGACCCACCTGGTCGAAGCATACGTAGCTTTGTCATTTTGGTCACGAACGTGTACGTACATATATACTGGTGGATGTAGAGGCGCGCACGTGTCGTAGTAGAGGCGCGCATGTAGCATGTACACGTACGTACATCGACCAGGGTGCAAGAAAGAAAATACGGCCACATATGTGTACATACGGGCAGGGTCTTGAGCGCCTACTCACGCATACGTACGGCGAGGGCTCGTTGACATGGCTGGGTCGGAACGGAGAAACAGCGTCGTCGTCGTGTTCATTGGGACACAACGGAATGCGTCGTGTTCATCGGGAGGCAACAGAACGCGTGGGAGCCAACCAGCTGGGTCAGAACGGAATGCGTGGTCGTGTTCATCCGGAGGGCTTGGACGGAATAGGTGATGGAAATGAGGCCTGGCGTACCGCAGAATGGAGGAAATGGCCTTGTGTTCGACCGACCACGTTCGAAACGGGATCCTGTTAATCGGGAGGGGTCTGGCGTACCGCAAAACGGACGAAACGGACCTCCTACGGTCGAAACATGGGTCCTGTTGATCGGGAGGGGGTGTGGCGTACCGCAAAACGGACGAAACGGACCTCCTACGGTCGAAACGGGGGTCATGTTGATCGGGAGGGGTGTAGCGTACCGCAAAAAGGACAAAACGGACTTCCTACGGTCAAAACGGGGGTCCTGTTCATCGGGAGGGGTGTGGCGTACCGCAAAACGGGACTCCACGAGATACTGTTCATCTCCACCGTCGACCTCCTCTAGCCTCCACGAGCTACCGTCGACCTCCTCCAGCCTCCACGGGTTCCTATTC